>NC_069504.1:500004645-500051659 GCF_027579735.1 Bombina bombina
ACAGGAATCATCTTGGGCATCATTGTCATTATCACATAAATCACATTTATTTAAATGAATAGGAATTCTGGCTTCCCCACATTCAGAACACAGTCTATCTGGTAGTTCAGACATGTTAAACAGGCATAAACTTGATAAGAAAGTACAAAAAACGTTTTAAAATAAAACCGTTACTGTCACTTTAAATTTTAAACTGAACACACTTTATTACTGCAATTGCGAAAAAACATGAAGGAATTGTTCAAAATTCACCAAATTTTCACCACAGTGTCTTAAAGCCTTAAAAGTATTGCACACCAAATTTGGAAGCTTTAACCCTTAAAATAACGGAACCGGAGCCGTTTTAAAACTTTAACCCCTTTACAGTCCCTGGTATCTGCTTTGCTGAGACCCAACCAAACCCAAAGGGGAATACGATACCAAATGACGCCTTCAGAAAGTCTTTTCTAAGTATCAGAGCTCCTCTCACATGCGACTGCATGCCATGCCTCTCAAAAACAAGTGCGCCACACCGGCGCGAAAATGAGGCTCTGCTTATGCTTTGGGAAAGCCCCTAAGAAATAACAGAATTTATGTTTACCTGATAAATTTCTTTCTCCAACGGTGTGTCCGGTCCACGGCGTCATCCTTACTTGTGGGATATTCTCTTCCCCAACAGGAAATGGCAAAGAGCCCAGCAAAGCTGGTCACATGATCCCTCCTAGGCTCCGCCTACCCCAGTCATTCGACCGACGTTAAGGAGGAATATTTGCATAGGAGAAACCATATGGTACCGTGGTGACTGTAGTTAAAGAAAATAAATTATCAGACCTGATTAAAAAACCAGGGCGGGCCGTGGACCGGACACACCGTTGGAGAAAGAAATTTATCAGGTAAACATAAATTCTGTTTTCTCCAACATAGGTGTGTCCGGTCCACGGCGTCATCCTTACTTGTGGGAACCAATACCAAAGCTTTAGGACACGGATGAAGGGAGGGAGCAAATCAGGTCACCTAAATGGAAGGCACCACGGCTTGCAAAACCTTTCTCCCAAAAATAGCCTCTAAGCCATCTCCGTGGAGATGTTGCCTGTACAACGGCAAAGAGAATGACTGGGGTAGGCGGAGCCTAGGAGGGATCATGTGACCAGCTTTGCTGGGCTCTTTGCCATTTCCTGTTGGGGAAGAGAATATCCCACAAGTAAGGATGACGCCGTGGACCGGACACACCTATGTTGGAGAAAAGGTGTCTAATACAGTGCCTGCCGATATTATTATATCAAAATACCCAGATAAAATGATTCCTCAAGGCTAAATATGTGTTAATAATGAATCGATTTAGCCCAGAAAAGTCTACAGTCTTAATAAGCCCTTGTGAAGCCCTTATTTACGATCGTAATAAACATGGCTTACCGGATCCCATAGGGAAAATGACAGCTTCCAGCATTACATCGTCTTGTTAGAATGTGTCATACCTCAAGCAGCAAGAGACTGCACACTGTTCCCCCAACTGAAGTTAATTGCTCTCAACAGTCCTGTGTGGAACAGCCATGGATTTTAGTTACGGTTGCTAAAATCATTTTCCTCATACAAACAGAAATCTTCATCTCTTTTCTGTTTCTGAGTAAATAGTACATACCAGCACTATTTCAAAATAACAAACTCTTGATTGAATAATAAAAAACTACAGTTAAACACTAAAAAACTCTAAGCCATCTCCGTGGAGATGTTGCCTGTACAACGGCAAAGAGAATGACTGGGGTAGGCGGAGCCTAGGAGGGATCATGTGACCAGCTTTGCTGGGCTCTTTGCCATTTCCTGTTGGGGAAGAGAATATCCCACAAGTAAGGATGACGCCGTGGACCGGACACACCTATGTTGGAGAAATAAACGTTTTTTATCAGTCAACTACAATCTCACAGCTCTGCTGTGAGTGATTACCTCCCTCAAAACAAGTTTTGAAGACCCCTGAGTTCTGTAGAGATGAACCGGATCATGCAGGGAAGACAAACTTCTGACTGAATTTTTTGATGCGTAGCAAAAGCACCAAAAAAGGCCTCTCCCCCTCACACATAACAGTGAGAGAGATCAGTAAACTGTCATAAATTAAATAAAACGACTGCCAAGTGGAAAAAAATAGTGCCCAAAACATTTTTTCACCCAGTACCTCAGAAAATTAAACGATTTTACATGCCAGCAAAAAACGTTTAACATTAATAAATTGAGTGTTACTAAAAAGCCTGTTGCTAGACCCTGCAAATTAGGCTAAAGTTTTATGCATACAGTATAATTCCAGTGAAGTGCCATTCCCCAGAATACTGAAGTGTAAAATATACATACATGACAGCCTGATACCAGTTGCTGCTACTGCATTTAAGGCTGAGTTTACATTATATCGGTATGGCAGAATTTTCTCATCAATTCCATTGTCAGAAAATAATAAGCTGCTACATACCTCTTTGCAGATTAATCTGCCCGCTGTCCCCTGATCTGAAGTTTACCTCTCCTCAGATGGCCGAGAAACAGCAATATGATCTTAACTACTCCGGCTAAAATCATAGAAAAACTCGGGTAGATTCTTCTTCAAATTCTACCAGAGAAGGAATAACACAATCCAGTGCTATTATAAAATAACAAACGTTTGATTGAAGGTATGAAACTAAGTATAATCACCACAGTCCTCTCACACATCCTATCTATTCGTTGGGTGCAAGAGAATGACTGGTAATGGCAGTTAGGGGAGGAGCTATATAGCAGCTCTGCTGGGTGAATCCTCTTGCACTTCCTGTTGGGGAGGAGTTAATATCCCATAAGTGATGGATGATCCGTGGACTCGATACACTTAACAAGAGAAATACCGTCAACTACCTTCTCTCCAGCTTGCTCCTGTTTGTGTAAAGGATGTTTTCATATGCAAAAGAAGGGGGAGGGGAGTGTTTTATTTCCCATTGCCGTGGGCTTTCCAGCTACCCTTTCAACAGAGCTAAACTGAGAGCTTCTAAGTAAGTTTTTAAACAGTTTTATACTGGATTTTTATATCAGTATCTGTGCATCTTATTCTTTATAGTAGTGTCTATTACATGCAGTTATATAAAAATTAGTGTATACTGTCCCTTTAAGGCTAAGACTAAACTACTGTGTTCAATGGGGGCTACTTCTTGCATATATGTGGGAAAGCTAAGGGGGCGCCCCAGCCTATGCCAACTTATTAATGAGCTGGAAGAAGCAGTCCCATGTTTATAATGATGCAAATCATATCATGGGGCTCATAGTAGGTTATAAGATGTACATGGTCTGAGATAGTGTAGTGTCTCAAAAATGATGCAAGGTTACAATTTACTTATTACTATAATGCCCATACAGTTGTGCTCATAAGTTTACATACCCTGGCAGAATTTATGATTTCTTGGCCATTTTTCAGAGAATATGAATGATAACACAAAAACTTTTCTTTCGCTCATGGTTAGCGTTTGGCTGAAGCCATTTATTATCAATCAACTGTGTTTACTCTTTTTAAATCATAATGACAACAGAAACTACCCAAATGACCCTGATCAAAAGTTTAGATACCCTGGTGATTTTGGCCTGATAACATGCACACAAGTTGACACAAAGGGGTTTGAATGGCTATTAAAAGGTAGCCATCCTCACCTGTGATCTGTTTGCTTGTAATTAGTGTGTGTATAAAAGGTCAATGAGTTTCTGGACTCCTGACAGACCCTTGCATCTTTCAACCAGTGCTGCACTGACGATTCTGGATTTTGAGTCATGGGGAAAGCAAAAGAATTGTCAAAGGATCTGCGGGAAAAGGTAGTTGAACTGTATAAAACAGAAAAGGGATATAAAAAAATATACAAGGAATTGAGAATGCAAATCAGCAGTGTACAAACTCTAATAAAGAAGTGGAAAAACATAATTTATGTAAGAACTTACCTGATAAATTCATTTCTTTCATATTAGCAAGAGTCCATGAGCTAGTGACGTATGGGATATACATTCCTACCAGGAGGGGCAAAGTTTCCCAAACCTTAAAATGCCTATAAATACACCCCTCACCACACCCACAATTCAGTTTAACGAATAGCCAAGAAGTGGGGTGATAAGAAAAAAGTGCGAAAGCATATAAAATAAGGAATTGGAATAATTGTGCTTTATACAAAAAAATCATAACCACCACAAAAAAGGGCGGGCCTCATGGACTCTTGCTAATATGAAAGAAATGAATTTATCAGGTAAGTTCTTACATAAATTATGTTTTCTTTCATGTAATTAGCAAGAGTCCATG
The DNA here is from genome assembly GCF_027579735.1 of Bombina bombina. Lineage (NCBI taxonomy): Eukaryota > Metazoa > Chordata > Amphibia > Anura > Bombinatoridae > Bombina > Bombina bombina. The sequence goes on from NC_069504.1 coordinate 500,008,910, forward strand.
AGCTAGTGACGTATGGGATAATGACTACCCAAGATGTGGATCTTTCCACGCAAGAGTCACTAGAGAGGGAGGGATAAAATAAAGACAGCCAATTCCTGCTGAAAATAATCCACACCCAAAATAAAGTTTAATGAAAAACATAAACAGAAGATTCAAACTGAAACCGCTGCCTGAAGTACTTTTCTACCAAAAACTGCTTCAGAAGAAGAAAATACATCAAAATGGTAGAATTTAGTAAAAGTATGCAAAGAGGACCAAGTTGCTGCTTTGCAAATCTGATCAACCGAAGCTTCCTTCTTAAACGCCCAGGAAGTAGAAACTGACCTAGTAGAATGAGCTGTAATCCTTTGAGGCGGAGTTTTACCCGACTCGACATAGGCATGATTAATTAAAGATTTCAACCAAGATGCCAAAGAAACGGCAGAAGCTTTCTGGCCTTTTCTAGAACCGGAAAAGATAACAAATAGACTAGAAGTCTTTCGGAAAGACTTAGTAGCTTCAACATAATATTTCAAAGCTCTAACAACATCCAAAGAATGCAACGATTTCTCCTTAGAATTCTTAGGGTTAGGACATAATGAGGGAACCACAATTTCTCTACTAATGTTGTTGGAATTCACAACCTTAGGTAAAAATTCAAAAGAAGTTCGCAACACCGCCTTATCCTGATGAAAAATCAGAAAAGGAGACTCACAAGAAAGAGCAGATAATTCAGAGACTCTTCTGGCAGAAGAGATCGCCAAAAGGAACAAAACTTTCCAAGAAAGTAATTTAATGTCCAATGAATGCATGGGTTCAAAAGGAGGAGCTTGAAGAGCCCCCAGAACCAAATTCAAACTCCAAGGAGGAGAAATTGACTTAATGACAGGTTTTATACGAACCAAAGCATGTACAAAACAATGAATATCAGGAAGATTAGCAATCTTTCTGTGAAAAAGAACAGAAAGAGCAGAGATTTGTCCTTTCAAAGAACTTGCGGATAAACCTTTATCTAAACCATCCTGAAGAAACTGTAAAATTCTCGGAATTCTAAAAGAATGCCAAGAAAAATGATGAGAAAGACACCAAGAAAACAGAATTTATGTTTACCTGATAAATTTCTTTCTCCAACGGTGTGTCCGGTCCACGGCGTCATCCTTACTTGTGGGATATTCTCTTCCCCAACAGGAAATGGCAAAGAGCCCAGCAAAGCTGGTCACATGATCCCTCCTAGGCTCCGCCTACCCCAGTCATTCGACCGACGTTAAGGAGGAATAATAGCATAGGAGAAACCATATGGTACCGTGGTGACTGTAGTTAAAGAAAATAAATTATCAGACCTGATTAAAAAACCAGGGCGGGCCGTGGACCGGACACACCGTTGGAGAAAGAAATTTATCAGGTAAACATAAATTCTGTTTTCTCCAACATAGGTGTGTCCGGTCCACGGCGTCATCCTTACTTGTGGGAACCAATACCAAAGCTTTAGGACACGGATGAAGGGAGGGAGCAAATCAGGTCACCTAAATGGAAGGCACCACGGCTTGCAAAACCTTTCTCCCAAAAATAGCCTCAGAAGAAGCAAAAGTATCAAACTTGTAAAATTTGGTAAAAGTGTGCAGTGAAGACCAAGTCGCTGCCCTACATATCTGATCAACAGAAGCCTCGTTCTTGAAGGCCCATGTGGAAGCCACAGCCCTAGTGGAATGAACCGTGATTCTTTCGGGAGGCTGCCGTCCGGCAGTCTCGTAAGCCAATCTGATGATGCTTTTAATCCAAAAAGAGAGAGAGGTAGAAGTTGCTTTTTGACCTCTCCTTTTACCTGAATAAACAACAAACAGGGAAGATGTTTGTCTAAAATCCTTTGTAGCATCTAAATAGAATTTTAGAGCGCGAACAACATCCAAATTGTGCAACAAGCGTTCCTTCTTTGAAACTGGTTTCGGACACAGAGAAGGTACGATAATCTCCTGGTTAATGTTTTTGTTAGAAACAACTTTTGGAAGAAAACCAGGTTTAGTACGTAAAACCACCTTATCTGCATGGAACACCAGATAAGGAGGAGAACACTGCAGAGCAGATAATTCTGAAACTCTTCTAGCAGAAGAAATTGCAACTAAAAACAAAACTTTCCAAGATAATAACTTAATATCAACGGAATGTAAGGGTTCAAACGGAACCCCCTGAAGAACTGAAAGAACTAGATTGAGACTCCAAGGAGGAGTCAAAGGTTTGTAAACAGGCTTGATTCTAACCAGAGCCTGAACAAAGGCTTGAACATCTGGCACAGCTGCCAGTTTTTTGTGAAGTAACACCGACAAGGCAGAAATCTGTCCCTTCAGGGAACTTGCCGATAATCCTTTTTCCAATCCTTCTTGAAGGAAGGATAGAATCCTAGGAATCTTAACCTTGTCCCAAGGGAATCCTTTAGATTCACACCAACAGATATATTTTTTCCAAATTTTGTGGTAAATCTTTCTAGTTACAGGCTTTCTGGCCTGAACAAGAGTATCGATAACAGAATCTGAGAAACCTCGCTTCGATAAAATCAAGCGTTCAATCTCCAAGCAGTCAGCTGGAGTGAAACCAGATTCGGATGTTCGAACGGACCCTGAACAAGAAGGTCTCGTCTCAAAGGTAGCTTCCAAGGTGGAGCCGATGACATATTCACCAGATCTGCATACCAAGTCCTGCGTGGCCACGCAGGAGCTATCAAGATCACCGACGCCCTCTCCGGATTGATCCTGGCTACCAGCCTGGGGATGAGAGGAAACGGCGGGAACACATAAGCTAGTTTGAAGGTCCAAGGTGCTACTAGTGCATCCACTAGAGCCGCCTTGGGATCCCTGGATCTGGACCCGTAGCAAGGAACTTTGAAGTTCTGACGAGAGGCCATCAGATCCATGTCTGGAATGCCCCAAAGTTGAGTGACTTGGGCAAAGATTTCCGGATGGAGTTCCCACTCCCCCGGATGCAATGTCTGACGACTCAGAAAATCCGCTTCCCAATTTTCCACTCCCGGGATGTGGATAGCAGACAGGTGGCAGGAGTGAGACTCCGCCCATAGAATAATCTTGGTCACTTCTTCCATCGCTAGGGAACTCCTTGTTCCCCCCTGATGGTTGATGTACGCAACAGTCGTCATGTTGTCTGATTGAAACCGTATGAACTTGGTCCTCGCTAGCTGAGGCCAAGCCTTGAGAGCATTGAATATCGCTCTCAGTTCCAGAATATTTATCGGTAGAAGAGATTCTTCCCGAGACCAAAGACCCTGAGCTTTCAGGGATCCCCAGACCGCGCCCCAGCCCATCAGACTGGCGTCGGTCGTGACAATGACCCACTCTGGTCTGTGGAATGTCATCCCTCGTGACAGGTTGTCCAGGGACAGCCACCAACGGAGTGAGTCTCTGGTCCTCTGATTTACTCGTATCTTTGGAGACAAGTCTGTATAGTCCCCATTCCACTGACTGAGCATGCACAGTTGTAATGGTCTTAGATGAATGCGCGCAAAAGGAACTATGTCCATTGTCGCTACCATCAACCCGATCACTTCCATGCACTGAGCTACGGAAGGAAGAGGAACGGAATGAAGTATTCGACAAGAGTCCAGAAGCTTTGTCTTTCTGGCCTCTGTTAGAAAAATCCTCATTTCTGAGGAGTCTATAATTGTTCCCAAGAAGGGAACCCTTGTTGACGGGGATAGAGAACTCTTTTCCACGTTCACTTTCCAGCCGTGCGATCTGAGAAAGGCCAGGACGATGTCCGTGTGAGCCTTTGCTCGAGGGAGGGACGACGCTTGAATCAGAATGTCGTCCAGGTAAGGTACAACTGCAATGCCCCTTGGTCTTAGCACAGCTAGAAGGGACCCTAGTACCTTTGTGAAAATCCTTGGAGCAGTGGCTAATCCGAAAGGAAGCGCCACGAACTGGTAATGTTTGTCCAGGAATGCAAACCTTAGGAACCGATGATGTTCCTTGTGGATAGGAATATGTAGATACGCATCCTTTAAATCCACCGTGGTCATGAATTGACCTTCCTGGATGGAAGGAAGGATAGTTCGAATGGTTTCCATCTTGAAAGATGGGACCTTGAGAAATTTGTTTAAGATCTTGAGATCTAGGATTGGTCTGAACGTTCCCTCTTTTTTGGGAACTATGAACAGATTGGAGTAGAACCCCATCCCTTGTTCTCTCAATGGAACAGGATGAATCACTCCCATTTTTAACAGGTCTTCTACACAATGTAAGAACGCCTGTCTTTTTATGTGGTCTGAAGACAACTGAGACCTGTGGAACCTTCCCCTTGGGGGAAGTCCCTTGAATTCCAGAAGATAACCCTGGGAGACTATTTCTAGCGCCCAAGGATCCAGAACATCTCTTGCCCAAGCCTGAGCGAAGAGAGAGAGTCTGCCCCCCACCAGATCCGGTCCCGGATCGGGGGCCGATATTTCATGCTGTCTTGGTAGCAGTGGCAGGTTTCTTTGCCTGCTTTCCCTTGTTCCAGCCTTGCATTGGTCTCCAAGCTGGCTTGGCCTGAGAAGTATTACCCTCTTGCTTAGAGGACGTAGCACCTTGGGCTGGTCCGTTTTTACGAAAGGGACGAAAATTAGGTCTATTTTTTGCCTTGAAAGGCCGATCCTGAGGAAGGGCATGGCCCTTACCCCCAGTGATATCAGAGATAATCTCTTTCAAGTCAGGACCAAACAGCGTTTTCCCCTTGAAAGGAATGTTTAGTAGCTTGTTCTTGGAAGACGCATCAGCCGACCAAGATTTCAACCAAAGCGCTCTGCGCGCCACAATAGCAAACCCAGAATTCTTAGCCGCTAACTTAGCCAATTGCAAAGAGGCGTCTAGAGTGAAAGAATTAGCCAATTTGAGAGCATTGACTCTGTCCATAATCTCCTCATAAGGAGGAGAGTCACTATCGAGCACCTTAATCAGTTCATCAAACCAGAAATATGCGGCTGTAGTGACAGGGACAATGCATGAAATGGGTTGTAGAAGGTAACCCTGCTGAACAAACATCTTTTTAAGCAAACCTTCTAATTTTTTATCCATAGGATCTTTGAAAGCACAACTATCCTCTATGGGAATAGTGGTGCGTTTGTTTAAAGTAGAAACCGCTCCCTCGACCTTGGGGACTGACTGCCATAAGTCCTTTCTGGGGTCGACCATAGGAAACAATTTTTTAAATATGGGGGGAGGGACGAAAGGAATACCGGGCCTTTCCCATTCTTTATTAACAATGTCCGCCACCCGCTTGGGTATAGGGAAAGCTTCTGGGAGCCCCGGCACCTCTAGGAACTTGTCCATTTTACATAGTTTCTCTGGGATGACCAAATTTTCACAATCATCCAGAGTGGATAATACCTCCTTAAGCAAAATGCGGAGATGTTCCAATTTAAATTTAAAAGTAATCACATCAGATTCAGCCTGCTGAGAAATGTTCCCTAAATCAGTAATTTCTCCCTCAGACAAAACCTCCCTGGCTCCCTCAGATTGGGTTAGGGGCCCTTCAGAGATATTAATATCAGCGTCGTCATGCTCTTCAGTAACTAAAACAGAGCATCCACGCTTACGCTGACAAGGGTTCATTTTGGCTAAAATGTTTTTGACAGAATTATCCATTACAGCCGTTAATTGTTGCATAGTAAGGAGTATTGGCGCGCTAGATGTACTAGGGGCCTCCTGAGTGGGCAAGACTCGTGTAGACGAAGGAGGGAATGATGCAGTACCATGCTTACTCCCCTCACTTGAGGAATCATCTTGGGCATCATTGTCATTATCACATAAATCACATTTATTTAAATGAATAGGAATTCTGGCTTCCCCACATTCAGAACACAGTCTATCTGGTAGTTCAGACATGTTAAACAGGCATAAACTTGATAAGAAAGTACAAAAAACGTTTTGAAATAAAACCGTTACTGTCACTTTAAATTTTAAACTGAACACACTTTATTACTGCAATTGCGAAAAAACATGAAGGAATTGTTCAAAATTCACCAAACTTTCACCACAGTGTCTTAAAGCCTTGAAAATATTGCACACCAATTTTGGAAGCTTTAACCCTTAAAATAACGGAACCGGAGCCGTTTTAAGCTTTAACCCCTTTACAGTCCCTGGTATCTGCTTTGCTGAGACCCAACCAAACCCAAGGGGAATACGATACCAAATGATGCCTTCAGAAGTCTTTTATCAGTATCAAAGCTCCTCTCACATGCGACTGCATGCCATGCCTCTCAAAAACAAGTGCGCAACACCGGCGCGAAAATGAGACTCTGCCTATGCTTTGGGAAAGCCCCTAAAGAATAAGGTGTCTAAAACAGTGCCTGCCGATATAATTATATCAAAATACCCAGAATAAATGATTCCTCAAGGCTAAATAAGTGTTAATATCAATCGATTTAGCCCAAAAAATGTCTACAGTCTAAATAAGCCCTTGTGAAGCCCTTATTTACAATCGTAATAAACATGGCTTACCGGATCCCATAGGGAAAATGACAGCTTCCAGCATTACATCGTCTTGTTAGAATGTGTCATACCTCAAGCAGCAAAGGACTGCAAACTGTTCCCCCAACTGAAGTTAATGCTCTCAACAGTCCTGTGTGGAACAGCCATGGATTTTAGTTACGGTTGCTAAAATCATTTTCCTCATACAAACAGAATTCTTCATCTCTTTTCTGTTTCTGAGTAAATAGTACGTACCAGCACTATTTGAAAATAACAAACTCTTGATTGAATAATGAAAAACTACAGTTAAACACTAAAAAACTCTAAGCCATCTCCGTGGAGATGTTGCCTGTACAACGGCAAAGAGAATGACTGGGGTAGGCGGAGCCTAGGAGGGATCATGTGACCAGCTTTGCTGGGCTCTTTGCCATTTCCTGTTGGGGAAGAGAATATCCCACAAGTAAGGATGACGCCGTGGACCGGACACACCTATGTTGGAGAAATATAAGTCTTCCAGACTCTATAATATATCTCTCTAGATACAGATTTACAAGCCTGTAACATAGTATTAATCACAGAGTCAGAGAAACCTCTTTGACCAAGAATCAAGTGTTCAATCTCCATACCTTTAAATTTAAGGATTTGAGATCCTGATGGAAAAAAGGACCTTGCGACAGAAGGTCTGGTCTTAGCGGAAGAGTCCACGGATGGCAAGAGGCCATCCGGACAAGATCTGCATACCAAAACCTGTGAGGCCATGCCGGAGCTACCAGCAGAACAAACGAGCATTCCTTCAGAATCTTGGAGATTACTCTTGGAAGAAGAACTAGAGGCGGAAAGATATAGGCAGGATGATACTTCCAAGGAAGTGATAATGCATCCACTGCTTCCGCCTGAGGATCCCGGGATCTGGACAGATACCTGGGAAGTTTCTTGTTTAGATGAGACGCCATCAGATCTATTTCTGGAAGCCCCCACATTTGAACAATCTGAAGAAATACCTCTGGGTGAAGAGACCATTCGCCCGGATGCAACGTTTGGCGACTGAGATAATCCGCTTCCCAATTGTCTATACCTGGGATATGAACCGCAGAGATTAGACAGGAGCTGGATTCCGCCCAAACCAAAATTCGAGATACTTCTTTCATAGCCAGAGGACTGTGAGTCCCTCCTTGATGATTGATGTATGCCACAATTGTGACATTGTCTGTCTGAAAACAAATGAACGATTCTCTCTTCAGAAGAGGCCAAGACTGAAGAGCTCTGAAAATTGCACGGAGTTCCAAAATATTGATCGGTAATCTCACCTCCTGAGATTCCCAAACTCCTTGTGCCGTCAGAGATCCCCACACAGCTCCCCAACCTGTAAGACTTGCATCTGTTGAAATTACAGTCCAGGTCGGAAGAACAAAAGAAGCCCCCTGAATTAAACAATGGTGATCTGTCCACCACGTTAGAGAATGTCGTACAATCGGTTTTAAAGATATTAATTGAGATATCTTTGTGTAATCCCTGCACCATTGATTCAGCATACAGAGCTGAAGAGGTCGCATGTGAAAACGAGCAAAGGGGATCGCGTCCGATGCAGCAGTCATAAGACCTAGAATTTCCATGCATAAGGCTACCGAAGGGAATGATTGTGACTGAAGGTTTCGACAAGCTGAAATCAATTTTAGACGTCTCTTGTCTGTCAAAGACAGAGTCATGGACACTGAATCTATCTGGAAACCCAGAAAGGTTACCCTTGTCTGAGGAAAACGATTATTAGCCCTGTTTTTACCCTTAGATTTTTTTTATCCTGTGGTAAAAAAGTTCCTTTCCCACCAGTAACAGTTGAGATAATAGAATCCAACTGAGAACCAAATAATTTGTTACCCTGGAAAGAAATGGAAAGTAGAGTCGATTTAGAAGACATATCAGCATTCCAAGTTTTAAGCCATAAAGCTCTTCTAGCTAAAATAGCTAGAGACATAAACCTGACATCAACTCTGATAATATCAAAAATGGCATCACAGATATAATTATTAGCATGTTGAAGAAGAAGAATAATATTATGAGAATCATGATCTGTTACTTGTTGCGCTAAAGTTTCCAATCAAAAAGTTGAAGCTGCAGCAACATCAGCCAATGATATAGCAGGTCTAAGAAGATTACCTGAACACAGATAAGCTTTTCTTAGAAAGGATTCAATTTTCCTATCTAAAGGATCTTTAAACGAAGTACCATCTGACGTAGGAATAGTAGTACGTTTAGCAAGGGTAGAAATAGCCCCATCAACCTTAGGGATTTTGTCCCAAAATTCTAATCTGTAAGACGGCACAGGATATAATTGCTTAAAACGTTTAGAAGGAGTAAATGAATTACCCAATTTATCCCATTCTCTGGAAATTACTTCAGAAATAGCACTAGGAACAGGAAAAACTTCTGGAATAACCACAGGAGATTTAAAGACCTTATCTAAACGTTTAGAATTAGTATCAAGAGGACCAGAATCCTCAATTTCTAAAGCAATTAGTACTTCTTTAAGTAAAGAACGAATAAATTCCATTTTAAATAAATATGAAGATTTATCATCAATCTCTGAGACAGAATCCTCTGAACCAGAAGAGTCATCAGAATCAGAATGATGATGTTCATTTAAAAATTCATCTGAATAAAGAGAAGTTTTAAAAGATTTTTTATGTTTACTAGAAGGAGGAATAACAGACATAGCCTTCTTGATGGATTCAGAAACAAAATCTCTTATGTTATCAGGAACATTCTGAACATTAGATGTTGATGGAACTGCAACAGGTAATGGTACATTACTAAAGGAAATATTATCTGCATTAACAAGTTTGTCATGACAATTAATACAAACAACAGCGGGAGGAATAGCTACCAAAAGTTTACAGCAGATACACTTAGCTTTGGTAGTTCCAGCACCAGACAGCGATTTTCCTGAAGTATCTTCTGACTCAGATGCAACGTGAGACATCTTGCAATATGTAAGAGAAAAAACAACATATAAAGCAAAATTGATCAAATTCCTTAAATGACAGTTTCAGGAATGGGAAAAAATGCCAATGAACAAGCTTCTAGCAACCAGAAGCAAAGAAAAAATGAGACTTAAATAATGTGGAGACAAAAGCGACGCCCATATTTTTTAGCCCCAAATAAGACGCCCACATTATTTGGCGCCTAAGTGCTTTTTGGCGCCAAAAATGACGCCACATCCAGAACGCCGACATCTTTGGCGCAAAAGAACGTCAAAAATGACGCAACTTCCGGCGACACGTATGACGCCGGAAACAGAAAAGATTTTTTGCGCCAAAAAAGTCTGCGCCAAGAATGACGCAATAAAATGAAGCATTTTCAGCCCCCGTGAGCCTAACAGCCCACAGGGAAAAAAAGTCAACTTTTTAAGGTAAGAAAAATAATTGATTTAAGTGCATTATCCCAAATATGAAACTGACTGTCTGAAAATAAGGAATGTTGAACATCCTGAGTCAAGGCAAATAAATGTTTGAATACATATATTTAGAACTTTATAAACAAAGTGCCCAACCATAGCTTAGAGTGTCACAGAAAATAAGACTTACTTACCCCAGGACACTCATCTACATGTTTGTAGAAAGCCAAACCAGTACTGAAACGAAAATCAGTAGAGGTAATGGTATATATATATATATAAGAGTATATCGTCGATCTGAAAAGGGAGGTAAGAGATGAATCTCTACGACCGATAACAGAGAACCTATGAAATAGACCCCGTAGAAGGAGATCACTGCATTCAAAATAGGCAATACTCTCCTCACATCCCTCTGACATTCACTGCACGCTGAGAGGAAAACCGGGCTCCAACCTGCTGCGGAGCGCATATCAACGTAGAATCTAGCACAAACTTACTTCACCACCCTCCATAGGAGGCAAAGTTTGTAAAACTGAATTGTGGGTGTGGTGAGGGGTGTATTTATAGGCATTTTAAGGTTTGGGAAACTTTGCCCCTCCTGGTAGGAATGTATATCCCATACGTCACTAGCTCATGGACTCTTGCTAATTACATGAAAGAAATTAGGGGTTCTGTTGAAACCAAACCATGGTCAGGTAGACCAACTAAAATTTCAGCTAAAACTGCCAGGACAATTGTTCGGGATGCAAAGACAAACCCACAAAAAACTTCAGATGAAATACAGGACATGTGGTGTGGCTGTTTCAAGATGCACAATAAGGAGGCACTTAAAGAAAGATGGGCTGCATGGTCGAGTCACCAGAAGAAAGCCATTACTACACAAATGCTACAAAGTATCCTACTTACAATACGCCAAACAGCACAGAGACAAGCTTTAAACCTTTGGGCACAAAGCCATTTGGAGTGAGGAGACCAAAATTTAGCTTTTTGGCCACAACCATAAACGCTACCTTTGGAGAGGAGTCAACAAGGCCTATAATGAAAGGTACACCATTCCTACTGTGAAACACGGAGGTGGATCGCTGATGTTTTGGGAATGTGAGCTACAAAAGGCACAGGAAATTTGGTCAGAATTGATGACAAGGTGAATGCAGTATGTTATCAAAAAGAACGCCTCATTTTCCATTTCTTGATTAGTTTAAACACTGCTGATTTGCATTCTCAATTCCTTAGATATCTTTTTATATCCCTTTCCTGTTTTATACAGTTCAACTACCTTTTTCCCCACAGATCCTTTGAAAATTCTTTTGCTTTCACATCAGTGCAGCACTGGATGAAAGATGCAAGGGTCTGTCAGGTGTCCAGAAACTCATTAACCTTTTATACACACACACTAATTACAAACAAACAGATCACAGGTGAGGATAGTTAAGGGACAGTCAACACCAGAATTTTTGTTGTTTAAAAAGATAGATAATCCCTTTATTACCCATTCCCCAGTTTTGCAAAACCAACACTGTTATATTAATACACTTTTTACTTCTGTGACTAACTTGTATCTAAGCATCTTCTGACCGCCCCTAATCACATGACATTTAGTTATTATCTATTGACTTGCATTTTAGCCAATTAGTGCAGTGTCTGCCACTAGCCACGGGCGTGATCACAATGCCATCTATATGGCCTACATGAGCTTGCTCTCCCCTGCTGTGAAAAGTAAATAAAATAGAGGCGGCCTTCAAGGGCTTAGAAATTATCATATGAGCCTTCCTAGGTTTGCTTTCAACTAGAATTCCAAGAGAACACAGCAAAATTGTTGATAAAAGTAAATTGGAAAGTTGCTTAAAATTACATGCCCTATTTGAAAAATGAAAGTTTTTTTGGACTTGACTGTCCCTTTACCTTTAATATCCATTCAAACCCCTTTGTGTCAACTTGTGTGCATGTTATCAGGCCAAAATAATCAGGGTATGTAAACTCATTAACCTTTTATACACACACACTAATTACAAGCAAACAGATCACAGGTAAGGATAGTTACCTTTAATATCCATTCAAACCCCTTTGTGTCAACTTGTGTGCATGTTATCAGGCCAAAATCATCAGGGTATGTAAACCTGGATGAAAGATGCAAGGGTCTGATGATTTTGGCCTGATAACATGCACACAACCTGGATGAAAGATGCAAGGGTCTGTCAGGTGTCCAGAAACTCATTAACCTTTTATACACACACACTAATTACAATCAAAACAGATCACAAGTGAGGATAGAGGATAGTTACCTTTACTATCCTTTCAAACCCCTTTGTGTCAACTTGTGTGCATGTTATCCGGCCAAAATCACCAGGGTATGTAAACTTTTGATCAGGGTCATTTGGGTAGTGTCTGTTGTCATTATGATTTAAAAAGAGTAAATACAGTTGATTGAAAATAAATGGCTTCAGCCAAACACTAACCATGAGTGAAAGAAAAGGGTTTGTGTTATCATTCAAATTCTCTGAAAAATGGCCAAAAAAATTATAAATTCTGCCAGGGTATGCACAACTGTACTATCCCTTACGTGAAGGTTAAATTGAGATTCCACCCTGACACACAGTGTCAATAAAATACAATGCTGAATAGTTATGACATCCAAGACATGTTATGGCTTTGCAAAAGCACAGCAGAATGAAAGAGCATCAATCATTCACAACATACAGCAACCAATACATGAAAATCGGTGATATGTATAATGAGAAATTGTTGAGAATGTTGGCCTTAAAGACAAAAGAACAAGTTGCATCATAGCTAGCCCTAGTTTGAATAAAGCACCAATGAAAGTTTACATTTGGGTATATTGCAAAGGACATTTAAAAGGATCAAAAATGTACATGCTCTAAATTTGTTAGAGCTTATAATTTTTAAACTAGCAACCCTGTAACTGCAAAAGGGGCTATACACGAATAAAGTACCACTGGTAGCTGCAAAGCAATTCTGGTCCTGAGTGGTAACTGCCACTGACCCATAGCCAGGTTTGCGTGACTACTACTGAGCTCTGGACTAGCCGTTCTCTGGCTACCAAAACATTTTATATGTTAACCCATTACAGGGTCGCATGGTATAAAATGACCAACTAGAGCTTTTATAAAAAGGTCCTGTAATTTTCAATCAAACCACACACAGTGTATTGAATGCTGCATATTATACTAACTTGCAGTTTTACCTTTGACATTTATCTGATCACATGTACTGAGTGTAACCTGCAATATGAAACGTACACAAAATGAGATAAGTGTAAAAATAAGAGAACTTCAACACAGAGCTAGGATGAGAATGTATTTTATAAGACATCCTAAGAAAAGGAGAGATTTAAATTAGACACAAAACTGTGTGCAGATAAGGCCCTACAAACTAAAAGAGATAGAACCAAAACCTTGAAAGTGAAGATCATCTATAGCTGGATCGAAATTAAACAATCATACTTTCTGTAGTACTGCAAGCCTGAACAAAAAAGAGCATTGGCACACAGAGTAGGAAAAGCAAGAAGGAAGACACAGGAATACAAAATCCTAGCCTACTCCCCCCACCCAAAAGGAAAAAGGTCCCCCAAAACACATGATTACTCAGAACAGCTACAGTTCAGCAACCAAATAAGTCTAACAAATTCTACTCAAAGTGGCACAGGGTCATGAACCCAGCAGTGGTCCATATAATATTTATTACAAATGTACTAGTCAACAATAACACTAAAATCAGTAAGATCTCCCGTTACAAATAGTCTTCACAAAATTACTCATTTTTAAATCACATTAATAAAAAAACAATATCTTAGGCCCATGAAATCTGCCACCATTCCCAATTGAAATCACAGCACCATGAACACCTCCTTCTGCAGAATACTTAACACACTATAAATACAATAACTGCATTCAGTTAGTTTATTTAAATGTTCTAAAACAAAAAGGTAGTAATGTATCTTTTTTGGCTTTGTTTTATAATCCTACCTCATCCAACTCCCCATCCCATATGGCTGGTATCATGCAATGATACTTCTCTGCCTATGACGAGATCTAGTGAACTAATTAGAATATGTTTATTGGTATCCTCGCCTCCTGAGGAGTCAAAACTCCCTGTGCTCTCCTGGACCCCAAATCTTGCAAAAGGAACTGCATCCAACGCTGCAATCAAACCTAAAACTCTGATACATAGTGCTACAGATAGTTTGGGTAGAGACTGTAGTTTTGCACAAATTGTAACGTTAATTGTCACTGCCCTGTTAGAGAAACAATCATTGACATAAAATCTAAAGAAAGGTTACTTTGGTTTAAGGAGAGAGAAGCCAATTACAGCCAAAAGCGTTCCCAGAATATTTGTAAAAATCCTGGGAGCAGTAGCCAGACCAAATGGAAGTGCAATGAGCTGATAGTGTTTGTTCTTGAAGGCTAGGATAGGAATATGAAGGCAAGCATCTTTCAAATCTATCTTTAACAAATTGGCCTTGTTGAAAAGGGGTAAGAATAGTGCTAATAGTTTTCATTTAGAAATGAAGGTAGTTTCATAGAAATTTGTTTAAAGTTTTTAAATTCAGAATTGGTCTGAAAATTCCATCGTTCTTTGGGACAATGAAAAAATTGGCGTAAAAACCCTGGCCCTGTTCTGGAATAGGAACTGGAAAAATTACTCCCATACGTTCTAGTTCCTGAACACAAAGAAAAAAGCTTGAGACTTTCCTAGATTTTTGGAAACATGGGACAGAATAAACATTTGCGAATACGATTCTGTATCCCTGCGAAATTATGTTGAGAACCCAAGAATCTGGTACAGATTGAGACCAGGCCTTCTGAAAAAGGAGTAATCTGCCAAACCAGAATGGAATTATGACCAGGGGTCATACATTTATTGTTACATAGGGGTGGAAGATGATTTCTTGGACTGCTCTTGTTCCAGGAAGAGTTAGATCTCCAGGAACATCTAGATAATTCATTTTGACCAGAAGATGAAGATTGTTGGTTCTTTGAATGACAAAGGTAACGAAAACGATCTGAAGACTTGCTTTTTCCCTTAAACTTCTTGTCCTGAAGAAGCAAGGCCCCTTTACCACCTGTAAAATTAGAACTAATAGCATCTCACAGAGTAAATTGTGCCACTGCCTTTACTCCATACACTCCTCTGTCTCTCTTGTAGCAGCTCTCTGAGAAGGAAAATGGGTCTCAACTCAATCTAAAAACCCCTCTCTATAAATTGTGAAGAGCACATGAATTCGCTGCTCCGGTGTTCCACGCTTGCTAGGAATAAATGGTAAGTATTTTAAAAGAACAAAAATAGTATTTTTAAAAACAGGGCTTTCATTCATGAAAGTTGACATTCCCTTTAAGTTAAGGAATATTTAGGAACACTATTTACAAATATATAGTCATTTTGGTTAGGAAAGGTTTTTTTCTTTTAGACCACAACACACAAGGGGTATAAAAGACTGTCTATAATGTACTTTAACACAGAACAAGCTATAGCATTACACTCTCTGCAAGATGGCTGTTGGTTTAGGGACTCTGAACTAGATGTAGGTTGCATACAAATAAATCATATATAATAAGTCTGAAATTATTTGAACTTCCTATACAAGTAGAAAAATGTCTAGTGCTCACCTTTTTTCTGCATAAATACAAAGAGATCGTCCAGGAATTCTTTTCGTTTTGGATCACTGTCCAGTTCATAGAGCTGCATAGAAGAGATGTGTATGGTTAGTCTCGAATTACAACAAGGATGTAGCAAGTCGGTTGCAAGGCAGATTCCCCATCAAACAGCTGTGAGATAGTCATAATCACATATGTAGGAACCTATGAGAAGCATTTCAATGCACTGTCACTTACAATTTTACCCTTATCACTCAATCATAATTCTTGATTTCTCACTATTATCTACATATAAAAAGGAGGAAATTCCTACTTTAAATGCAGTAAATTAAAAAATTCACTAAGATCAGTAAAAACTTTCTCTAAGACTAAGCCTACCTCTAAAGTGGTAATAGGTTAGGACATACAACCTAGGTCTACGGCAAATTATCCATAATTAGCTCTGAGACTCTTGCATCAAGTTTTCAAAGTATGATATCCTCACTATAAATGCACCTGTTCACAGGTGTATACACCTTCCACTACATATGGCTTGGGTTTATTTTTTGTCCTCTACTATTGCCCACCTGCCCTGCAGACTAACGATAGCAAATGCGGAATACATAACATGACAGTTTAGAATTCATACACGATTCTTGTAAAAACAAAATGTATACTTCCTTAATAAATTAATTTATTTTGTGGTGGTGAGAGTCCACGAGCCATCACATGTGGGATTAATAGTCCTAAAGAAGGCAGCAAAACACCCCAGACAACAGAGCTATAATCCCTCCCACTTTCCAATGCCATATGTATGACACGGGAATCAATGGAAAGTGTCAGGGATTAAAACTAAGTTGTGTGGGGTGTTTTGCATCCTCCTGTAGCAATGGCCTTTAATCACACATCATGGCGCATATACTCTCAGCCATGATAAAATAATTTATCAGGTAAGCATCAATTTTGTTTTCTTTCATAAGATAGTGAGAGCCCATCAGGCATCACGTGTGGGATCCTATACACAAGCTGGTAAATCCACAAGACCATCAACAAAATAGGATAGGAAACAGTTAAGGCAGGCCTGAAGAACTTTCCTACCAAAAGCAGGCCCGGAAGTGGCAAAAGTGGCAAGATGTTATTTGGTAAAAGGTATGTAAAGATTAACAGATTTGCAAGGCAGCTACTTGGTCAATGGAAGATTCATTTCCAAAAACCCAAGAGGTGGCGACTGCTCTCGTAGAATGAGCAGTAATTAGTTCAGGGGAGACTTCCCCACTCTTAGGTATGCTACGTGACTAAAAGCTTTAAGCCAAGCTGCCAATACTTTTTCCAGTAGCTTTGAGTCTCTAGCAGTGACTTGAGAAATGGATAAACAAGGAAGAAGAATTTCTGAATTCTTTAGTGGCTTGTAGATAAAATTTAAAGGCACTTACTATATCAAAAAATGTTAACACTGGCAGAGAGATGAAAGAGAAAGGGAACCTTTCAAGACAACAAATGAACGTCCAGACTATACATAGGTTCAAATGGCTGATTCTGAAGGACCCTCAAAACAACGTTAAAGTGATATGAAACCCAAATGAATCTTTCATGATTCAGACAGAGCATGCAACTTTAAGCAACTTTCTAATTTGCTCTATCTGAATCATGAAAGAAAAAAAAAATTGGGATTTATATCCCTTCAAGATTTTACAGAGAGAAAGCAGGACGTATAATTGCTCTTAGCCTAACCAAAGCTTGAACAAAAAGGCTTGAATGTCAGGACGTCTCAATTTTCTTGTGATACAAGCTTGGAAGGGCAAAAAAAGGAAATTTATGCTTACCTGATAAATTTATTTCTTCTACGATATGACGAGTCCACGGATTTCATCCTTACTTGTGGGATTTATCCTCCTGCTAACAGGAAGTGGCAAAGAGCACCACAGCAGAGCTGTATATATAGCTACTACCTTCCCTCCACCTCCAGTCATTCGACCGAAGTTAGGAAGAGAAAGGAAAAGCCAAAGGTGCAGTAGTGACTAAAGTTTAACAAAAATATAATACATACCTGTCTTAAAAAATGACAGGGAGGGCCGTGGACTCGTCATATCGTAGAAGAAATCAATTTATCAGGTAAGCATAAATTTCCTTTTCTTCTACAAGATATGACTAGTCCATGGATTTCATCCTTACTTGTGGGATACAATACCAAAGCAACAGGACACGGATGAAATGGGAGGGACAAGACAGGGACCTAAACGGAAGGCACCACTGCTTGAAGAACCTTTCTCCCAAAACCAGCCTCAGAAGAAGCAAAAGTATCAAATTTGTAAAATTTTGAAAAAGTATGAAGAGATGACCAAGTTGCAGCCTTGCAAATCTGTTCAACAGTAGCATCGTTTTTAAATGCCCATGAGGAAGCCACAGCCCTAGTGGAATGAGCCGTAATTCTTTCAGGAGGATGCTGTCCAGCAGTCTCATATGCCAGACTGATGATACTCTTCAGCCAAAAAGAAAGAGGTAGCCGTAGCTTTCTGGCCCCTACATCTTCCAGAAAAAACAACAAATAATGAAGATGATTGACGAAAATCATTAGTCGCCTGTAAGTAAAACTACAGGGCACGGACCACGTCCAAGTTATGCAACAGACGCTCCTTCTTAGAAGAAGGATTAGGACATAGAGAAGGAACAACAATTTCGTGATTAATATTCTTATTAGAAACAACCTTAGGAAGGAATCCAGGTTTGGTACGTAAAACCACCTTATCAGAATGGAAGATAAGATAAGGCGAGTCACATTGTAATGCTGAAAGCTCAGAAACTCTACGAGCAGAAGAAATGGCAACCAAAAACAAAACTTTGCAAGATAACTTAATATCTATGGAATGCATGGGTTCAAACGGAACCCCTTGAAGAACTTTAAGAACTAAATTCAAACTCCAGGGTGGAGCAATTGGTCTAAATACAGGCTTGATTCTGGTCAGAGCCTGACAAAAAGACTGAACGTCTGGAACCTCTGCCAAACGTTTGTGTAATAAAATGGATAAGGCAGATATTTGTCCCTTTAAGGAACTTGCTGATAACCCTTTCTCCAATCCTTCTTGGAGAAAAGACAGAATTCTGGGAATCCTAACTCTACTCCATGAGTAGCCCTTGGATTCGCACCAATAAAGATATTTACGCCATATCTTATGGTAGATATTTCTAGTAACAGGCTTACGCGCCTGAATCAAAGTATCAATGACCGAATCAGAGAACCCCCGCTTAGATAAAATCAAACGTTCAATCTCCAAGCAGTCAGCTGCAGAGAGACTAAATTGGGGTGTTGAAAAGGTCCCTGAATGAGAAGGTCCTGCCTCAATGGTAGCTTCCACGACAGCAGAGAGGACATGTCCACTAGATCGGCATACCAAGTCCTGCGAGGCCACGCAGGAGCGATTAGAATTACTGAAGCCCTCTCCTGTTTGATCCGAGCAATCACCCGGGGAAGGAGAGCAAACAGTGGAAACACATAAGCTAGGTTGAACGACCAAGGCACTGCCAAGGCATCTATTAGTTCGGCCTGAGGATCCCTTGATCTGGATCCGTATCTTGGGAGCTTGACATTCTGACGAGACGCCATCAGATCCAATTCCGGCCTGCCCCATCTGAGTAAAGAGTGGCAAAGACCTCTGGGTGGAGTTCCCACTCCCCCGGATGAAACGTCCGTCTGCTTAAAAAGTCCGCTTCCTAGTTGTCCACTCCTGGGATGTAGATTGCTGACAGATAACAAGAGTGAGCTTCCGCCCACCGAATTATCTTGGATACTTCTGTCATCGCTAAGGAACTCCTTGTTCCTCCCTGATGATTGATGTAAGCCACAGTCGTGATGTTGTCCGACTGAAAGCGGATGAAATTGGCCGAAGCCAACTGAGGCCATGCCTGAAGCGCTTTGAATATTGCTCTCAATTCCAGAATGTTTATTGGAAGAAGAGACTCCGGCTGAGTCCACACACCCTGAGCCTTCAGGGAATTCCAGACTGCACCCCAGCCTAAAAGACTGGCGTCCATTGTCACCACCACCCATGAAGGTCTGCGGAAACACGTCCCTTGGGACAGATGATCCGGCGACAACCACCAAAGAAGAGAGTCTCTTGTCTCCTGATCCAGATCTATCTGAGGAGACAAATTTGCATAATCTCCATTCCACTGCCTGAGCATACTCAGCTGTAGTGGTCTGAGATAAAATCGAGCAAACAGAATGGATGTCCATCGCCGCCACCATCAATCCAATTAGCTCCATGCACTGGGCCACTGATGGCCGAGGATTGGACTGAAGGGCTCGGCATGTATTTAGAATCTTTAACTTTCTGACCTCTGTCAGGAAAATTTTCATGGATATGGAATCTATTAGAGTTCCCAAGAAGGGAACCTTGGTTTGCGGATTTAATTAACTCTTTTCTAGATTCACCTTCCACCCGTGAGTCCTCAGAAAGGACAGAACCGTGTCTCTGTGAGACTTTGTCAGATGGTAAGACGACGCCTGGATCAGGATATCGTCCAGATAAGGCGCCACTGCAATACCCCGCGGACTGAGAACCGCCAGAAGGGACCCTAAAACATTCGTGAAGATCCTAGGTGCTGTGGCCAACCCGAAGGGAAGAGCCACGAACTGAAAATGTTTGTCCAGGAAGGCAAACCTTAGGAACTGATGATGATCCTTGTGGATAGGAATATGAAGGTATGCATCCTTTAAGTCATATATTGACCCTCCTGGATCAATGGCAGAATTGTTCGAATAGTCTCCATTTTGAAGGATGGGACTCTGAGAAACTTGTTTAGACTCTTTAGATCTAAAATGGGTCGAAACGTGGCCTCTCTTTTGGGAACCACGAAAAGATTTGAGTAAAACCCCTGTCCCTGTTCCAGCCTTGGAACGGGACAAATTACTCCCATAGTAGCGAGATCTTTTACACAACGTAAGAACGCCTCTCTTTTTGTCTGGTCTGCAGACAATCGTGAAAGAAGAAACCTCCCCCTTGGGAGAGAACTTTTGAATTCCAGCAGATACCCTTGGGACACGATCTCCAGTGTCCAAGGATCCTGAACATCTCTTACCACGGACTTGATCTGGGCAAAATTCCCTTCCTGCTTGGTGGAAGACGAGGAAGAAGAGGGGACTCCTTTAAAGTTCCGAAAGGAACGAAAATTATTTTGTTTACCCCTCAGTTTAGTAGTTCTATTCTGAGGTAGGAGATGACCCTTACCTCCCGTAATGTCAGAAATGATCTCCTTCAAGTCAGGCCCGAATAGGGTTTTCCCCTTGAAAGGAATAGCCAAAAGCTTCGACTTAGATGACACATCAGCAGACCAAGATTTTAACCATAACGCTCTACGCGCTAAAAGAGCAAATCCGGCATTCTTAGCCGCCAATTTAGCAATCTGAAAGGCGGCATCTGTAATAAAAGAATTAGCCAGCTTAAGAGCCTTAATTCTATCTAAGATATCCTCTAAAGGAGTCTCAGTCTTAAGAGACTCTTCTAAAGCATCAAACCAGAAGGCTGCCGCAGTGGTAACTGGAACAATGCAGGCCGTTGGTTGTAAGAGGAAACCCTGATGAATAAACAATTTCTTTAGAAGACCCTCCAATTTCTTATCCATAGGGTCTTTAAAAGCACAACTGTCTTCAATAGGAATAGATGTACGCTTCGCCAGGGTAGATATACCCACCTTAGGGACTGTTTGCCGCGAGTCCCGAACAGTGTCAGACATGGGATATATCTTTTTGAAATTAGGAGAGGGTGAGAACGGAATACCCGGTCTGTCCCATTCCCTCTTAATAATCTCCAAGATTCTCTTAGGAACCGGAAAAATATCAGTGTAAGCAGGTAACTAAGTATTTGTCCATCTTACACAATTTCTCTGGTGGCACCACAATAGGGTCACAGTCATCCAGAGTCGCTAAAACCTCCCGAAGTAACAGGCGGAGGTGTTCAAGCTTAAATTTAAAGGACATGACATCCGAGTCTGTCTGAGGTAACGCACTTCCCGAATTGGAAAGTTCCCCCTCAGACAGAAGTTCCCTGACCCCCAAATCAGATCCGTGAGGGTACATCGGAAATAGCTAATAAAGCATTAGAGGACTCAGTATTCACACTGACTTCTGTCCTACTGCGTTTACCCTGTAACGCTGGCAACTTAGATAATACCTCTGTAAGGGTAGTTGACATAACTGCAGCCATATCCTGCAGAGTGAAGGAATTAGACGCGGTTGAAGAACCAGGCGTCGCTTGGGTGGGCGTTAAAGGTTGTGACGCTTGGGGAGAAGTAAGCAGTATACCCTGATTCTCCTCAGACTGAGAATCATCTTTAGCCACATTTTCTTTACATAAAATCTGTGCTTTACATTGTAAGGCCCTCTCAGTACACGAGGGACAAAAAGTTAGAGGGGATTCCACAGTGGCATCTAAACACATAGAATTGAGTTTCCTCCTCAGTGTCAGACATGTTAAACAGACTAGCAATCTTATAATAGTCGTTCTTTTATTAAAAAAATCTTTAGCTCTGAATTCAATTATAGTCAAAAGTTAATACAGAAAAAAAAAAACTGTACTGCGCCTTTAAATTTCAAAAGCGCAACTATTTTTCTGAGACGTTCAATAACGTGTTTATAGCAATAAAAATTATTTGGATGTGCCCAAAAACTCTAACAGCATTGCATCCACTTGCTGAAATATGTCAGACCAATATAATAATTATTTTAACAATTAAATTATGTATTATCTTTAATTAGGCCTCTGCACCACGCCACAGCTCTGCTGTGGCGCCTACCTGCCCCCGGAATGTAACTGCTGCTGCTCGAGGGGCTTTTCAGGCCCTTTGGAAGTCCGGATAACTTAGGCCCCACCAGAGATCAGGACTCTGTCGCCCATGCGACCCGGCTGAACTGCGTGTCTGAGCGCGCAAAATAGACCCCGCCCACCGAGGTCGTTATTCAAGCTCGGTAAGACCCGCATGGGTCATAACAAAAAATAAACATGTCCTCTAAGTATAAGCCATGTGCCCTCTTATATACACTCCATATATTGAGTGAAAAACCCTGCACAAATATGTCAGACCACCTTCATAACATGACAGCTTTTAAGCAGAACCGCAACTCCCAGCGTCAAGCCCCTCTTTATAAGACAAAAAATATTTTACATACTTTGGTAATAAAGAGAAAGGGATTCCATTTCTTTACACAGTGTATACTGCTTACCCCTCCCAATTAAGGGGAAAATGTCAGCCTGTTCTGTGCATCAAGTCTCCCCAGAAACAAAAAAAGACTGAACATACCTCAAAGTTGCTTGTAGCAAGACACCGTTCTCCACACTGAAGATTTTCTTACACTACCTTCAGCTGCTGTGGGAACCCTCATGGATCTTAGAGAACGTTTGCTAAGATCATCAACATCAGGGAAGAAAGATTCCTCACTCTCCCTGAGAAAAATAGTACTCACTGGCACCATTTTAAAATAAAAAACTTCTGGATTGAAGAAACTAAACTAACACCTCACTTTACCTCTTCCTATTACTATACAGGCAAAGAGAATGACTGGAGGTGGAGGGAAGGGAGGAGCTATATATACAGCTCTGCTGTGATGCTCTTTGCCACTTCCTGTTAGCAGGAGGATAAATCCCACAAGGATGAAATCCGTGGACTCGTCATATCTTGTAGAAGAAATTAGCCTTTAAGGAAACTGACTGAAAAAACCATTATCCAGACCATCCTGCAAAAAATTGAAGAATTCTGAAAGGAGTTCCAATAGTAATTCTTAGACTCCGTACAGAAAACTTAAAACTTTCCAGACTTGGTTAAAAATATGTCTTGTAACAGGTTTTCTGTCCGGAATTAAATTGACAATAACTTGATATGAAAAAACGAAATTTATGCTTACCTGATAAATTTATTTATTTCCGGATATGGTGAGTCCATGACATCATCAATTACTGTTGGGAATATCACCCCTGGCCAGCAGGAGGCGGCAAAGAGCACCACAGCAAAGCTGTTAAGTATCACTCCCCTACCCATAATCCTCTTTGTCTCTGTCAATGGAGGAGTATAAGTTTTAGTGTCTGAAGAACTGAATCTTTTTTTTGTACCTTTCCCTGCAAGCAAGGATTTGGGTTTAGCCGAGTCGACATCAGTCTCTGCAGTAGAGTAGTGGTGGCTTTTAAGCAGTTAGGAAGCTGTGGGGTTGTGCTTACTTTGATTCCCAACATATTGCTGCCCTAGGTATAGAAAGCCAGAGTTTGTAAGGAGTATGTGTCCTTTCAAGCTTTGTGAGCTGTCTTCCTGCCAGACAGTTAAGATTGCAGGTAAGTGCTTCATTTGACCAAAGGTAATGGAGAAAAAAAAAAGGAGTAACACAAAAGGTGTAGAGGTGCCTGAGGTTTAGTCAAAAAACAACTGTCTAAAAATATAGGGCGGGGTCGTGGACTCCCCATATGTGGAAAGAAATAAATTTATCAGGTAAGCATAAATTTAGTTTTCTTTCCTAAGATATGGTGAGTCCACAACATCATCAATTACTGTTGGGAACCAATACCCAAGCTAGAGGACACAGATGACTAGGGAGGGACAAGACAGGCAGACCTAAACAGAAGGCATCACCGCTTGAAGAACTTTTCCTCCATAAGAAACCTTGTCCGGGGCATAAAAATCAAATTGCAACTTGGTCTTTGCATACTTTTTCCAAATTTTATCAGACGTGCAAAACTGATCCACTGAAGCTTCACCTGTGAAAGCTCAAGAAGAAGAGACAGCCCTCGTGTAATGAGCAATAACTCTCTCAGGAGACTGCAGCCCCGCAGTCTGAAAAGCTGACAAATTAAACTTCTCAACCAGAGAAAAGAGAAGTAGCAGTAGCTTTCTGTTACAAAGAAAACAGAAGAAAAAAATATTAAACACGCACAACATCCAAATTGAGCACACATGTTCCTTAAGAGATGAGAATGACACAGAGAGGGAACAACAAATCCCCCAACAATATTTCCACTATAAGATAAGTGAATCACACTGCAAAGCCGAGAGTACCTAAAATCTCGTAGCAGAAGGTATAGCAAAAAAAGAAAAACTTCCAAGATAAAAATTTAAAATCTATGGAATGCTATGGCTCAAACTGAGCCTGCTGCAAAACCTTAAAACCAAGGTTAAAGCTTCAAGAGGAGCAACAGACTTAAATACAGGCCTGATGCTAACCAGGGTCTGACAAAAAAAATGTACACGTCTGACACATCCGTCAGACACTTGTGCAAAAAAGGTTAACACAGAAATCTGACCCTTCAGAGGACTGACAAAACTTCCTCCAGACCTCCCCAGAGAAAGGGCAAAACCCCTAGGAATTCTGACCCTACTTCCAAGAGTAGTTCTTGGATTCACAGCAATCATGGAATTTACACCATACCTTTTGGTAAAAATTACCAGTAACAGGCTTGCGAGCCTGAATCATGGTCTCAATGACCACTTCAGAAAAAACACACTTAGACAAAACTAAGCATACAATCTCCAAGCAGAAAGCTTAAGAGAAAAATAAAGTTGTATAAAAGATTGGACCCCGAATTAGAAGGTCCTTCCTCAGAAATAACCACCAAGGTGAAAGAATATATCTCCGTTAGGTCTGTATACCAGATCCTGCAAAATTTGCAGGAACTATTAAAATATCGATGCTCACTCCCATTTGATACGAGCAATGACTCGTGGAAGGAGAGCAAACTGAGGAACAGGAATGTCAGACTGAAATTCCAAGGAACCTCCAGGATATTTAACAGAACAGCCTGCTGATCCCTTGACCATTAACATAATATGGAAACTTGGCATACTGCCATCTCCCACTCCAGCACCCCCCATTTGAGAGCTAACCTGGAGAACACCTCCGGGAGAAGCGCCCACTCCCCGGAATGAAAAATCTGACTGCTCAAGAAGTCCGCTCCCGGTATCCACTCCTGAAATGTGGATAAAGGATAAACAACGAATGTGAACGTCCGCCCACCGAACAATCCACACCCATCATGGCAAAGGAACTCCAGGGTTCCCCCCAGGTGGTTAATGTAAACCACTGAGATGAAATTGTTCAACTAGAACCTGAAAAACCGGTTAAGACAACTGAGGCCAAGCCCTCAGAGCATTGTAGATTGCGCTCAACTCCTCCCAAGTCCATAGTCACCAACCCAACAGGCTAGCGACCGTGGTCACTATTACTTAGGAAGGTCTCCGGAAGCATGCGCCCCAAGACAGGTGCTCCTGAGAAAACCAAAAGATTCTGGAGAATTCGGGCAACGATCCCGCTACCTCTCACAAACTAAGCAAACACTCTACCACTAATTCCCCTCTCTGATCCACAGGAAGAATCTCAAGTCGACAGATCTAGATCTATCCTCCGAGACAGAGCCACAAGATCCCCGGTCCACTTTCTGAACATGCATAACAGCAGACTCTCCGATGGAATTGAGCAAAGAAATGATGTCCAATGTAGCAACCATCAGACCAATTACCTCCATACATTGGGCCACTTAAGGTCCAAACAGTAGAGTGCTGAAAGAAGCAAGGAGGAAAGAATCCTCTATTTTCTGACTTCTATCAAAAATATTTTCAGAGATAGGGAAACTAATATGGTCCCTAAGAAAACAACCCCTGTAGCTGGAACAAGGGAACTTATTTTAAGATTAATTTCCATCCGAGGGAATGAAGAAAGACAACAAGATCTCTGTATGAGTTTTCTTGTTGAAAAGATGGCGCATGAACCATTATGACGTCCAGGAAGGGCACCCCAGCAATTTCCTGAAACCTGATCACTGCTAAAATAGACCCCTCAGAGCCATGGCAAGGCCAAATGGAAGAGCCACAAACACAGTGTTTGACAGAAAGGCAAAACTCTGGAACTTGGAAATACACGTCCTCCAGGTCTATGGTAACCATGAACTGACCCTCCTAGACCAAAGGAAGAATGGCACCACTGATTTCCATTTGAAGAAAGGTACCCTGAGACAACTTGTTGAGACATTTTAGGTCTACCATAGGACAAAAAATTCCCTATTTTTCAGGAACCACAAACAGGAATGAATAAAATCCTAGACCCTTTTCTCTTACAGGAACTGGAACTATCACTCACAGGCAAGAGAAGTCCCAAACGCACAACAAAAATTCCTCACTGTTATCTGGCCTGCAGATAAAATAGAGAGGTGGAACCTGCCTCAGGGAGGGAAAGAATGACTTCTATGAGGTAACCCTAAGATACTATGTCCACAGCCTATCTGGGACACTGGGACATCTCGTATCCATATTTAAAGACAGAGATTCAACCCCCCACTTGGACCGATCCCGGATTGGGGCAAACTCCTTTAGGTCTGTTCATCTTGTCTTGTGGTAGAAAAGATCCTTTTTCCACCCGGAATATCAGAACTATTCCTGTCAGATCAGGACCAAACAAGGTCTTACCCTTGTACGGAAACACCAGAAACTTGGACTCGGAGGAAAGATTCACTGACCACAACGCCCCGCGGGCTAGCACAGCAAAGCCAGATATCTTGGCTGCCGGCTGGAAAACGTTTATAGTTGCATCAGAAATAAAAGAAATGGCTAGCTTTAGAGCCTTAATTCTCTACTGGATCTCCAAAAGAGTCTCTACCAAATTGGGATCAGACAAGGCATCGCACCAATAAGATGCCGCTCTTGACACAGTGGCAATACAAACTTCCATGTAAGCCTCCAGCTTAGTCCATTAATTTTAAAAAGAACAGCTATGCTCACAAGGAATAGTAGTTCTCTTAGAGTAGAAATGACCTACTACTTTAGGCACCGTGCGCTCTGATATTTAATGGAGAAAGCGACAGGAAACATCTTTTTAAAGACAGGAGACTGGGAAAAAAGAATCCCTAACTTCTCCCATTCCTGTGAAAAATCTCCAAGCACGGTCTGGAACAGAAAAACACTTCCACAGATGAAGGAACATCAAGCAACTATTAAGTTGACTTAAATTCTTAGGGTTGACAATGACAGGCATATTGGAGTCATCCAAAGAAGCCCAAACATCCGTTAACATTACACAAAGGTGTTCAAGCTTAAATCTGAAGGTTACTACTTCAGCATCAGATGAAGGAAATATACGGTCCTAAACTGAGATTTCACCCTCAGAGGTTACAGCCATATCCTCCTCATCAGACTAATAAGGGAGGGCAACCTGTTAACCGTAAGCGGAGCAGAAACCTTACTATCTGAACCTCTAAAAATTTCTCATGCATTTTCCCTAAACATAGGAAAATCAGATAATATCACAGATACCACAGAAGATAGCTGTGTAGCAAAATCTAGGCAAATATACTCCTTCAGGAGATTGAGAGGAACCGGAGGGCACTGCATGTGAGGCCATTGAGGCTTTTGACATAAGAGGAGAAAGCTGTGGCATTGGCTGAACAGCATCATCCTGAGAGACATGAAGCTCAGAAAATAAACACATTTTTAAGTCCATTTCATCAAGTGCAACAAATTGCATAACAACACAAAAAGTTATGCAAGTCATAGCGTATATTAGTCCTTGGGAGCAGATCTCTAGCTCCATGAAAAAACTAACAGATAAAACACAAAATATAAATATTTTAAAGAATACAAAAATATTATTAAAGGAACAGACTACTTAGGACAGTTAGCACTGTCACTTTAAAAATATAGGATAAGTGTTTCACTAATAAAACAGCCATTAGAATAACTTGTTCTCTGGCTCCCAGATGAACAAGATAGTTAAGCACGCTATGAGACTTGATGTTTAATTCACTGGATGCAAGGAACATCAATAAAAACAAGCCGCAAAGAGACCAAGGCTCAAAACACACTGACCGCAAACAAACCCGCCGCTCCATTCTCAGCCAGAGAAAGAGGCGGGGTTACATGGTCAATCTGTCCTCAATGACAGAGCACATTGACGGCATTGTGTACTAAGTAAAAACGCTAACCGGCCACTTAAAGCATAAGGACCAGCAACATCAATGCGCAGCCACTAGCTGTACCAACACATAATCCTCTCACGGAAGCAGCTACCGCTCCAAAGAAAAGAGGAAGGTCACATGACCGGGTTGAGAGAAGCTGCGCCATTACACAATGTGCGCGCTTTCAACCCGGCTCAATGAAAGTAAACACACTTAGAGCTGTATTTAGTAAATGACTCAGAGACTTTTATGGTATTACTAGGGTGACCATATTGCCGCTTTAAAAAGGTACACATATGAAAACTACATATGTCGGGGCTTTTTTCAGTGCTGTATAAACAACTGATTTGAATAAGAACCCTGACATATGTATTTTTCATATATGTCCGTTTTTAAAGCGGCAATATGGTCACCCTAGGTATTACACAATTTTTCTCTGAGGTATAACCGTTCACTCAGAAGACAACCAAATAACATTAACATGCTCAATAACATAAATGAGCCCAAATGAATGAGTTAACCCTTTCATATCCCATAAAAGAAATTAACTCAAGTCTCTGTCACATATTAGAAAGTGCCTGCATACTGCCTGAATTAAATTCTACTAAGGATTCTTACAGTCCCAATAATAAAATTCTTACAGTCCCAATAATAAAAAGCAAAGAGTTATATTTATTTTAAAAAAACTCTGAAGTGCAAGCCTCCTCACCTTGAAGACAAAATGCACTTACCTGCATCTAGCCATCCGGCAGGAGGACAGCTTACAAGGCATGAAAAGAACACATTTCCTTACAGAGACCTGTAGAAAAAGAAAAAACAGAGTAAACCCACTCTGGTTTTCTATATCATGGGCAGCAAATATGTTAGGAAAACGCAGCAAGGCCCACCTTACAAGTTCCTAACTGCTTTAAAGTCACCACTACCCTTACTGAAAAGATTAACGTGGAGTACGGCTAGACCCAATCCTTGAGCAAGGAAAAGAACAGAGTAAACCTACTCTGACTTTCAAAATAATAAAATCTTGCTTCTAGCGAAAGAAATCCAATTTTCTAAGAACACCAAAACTTCACCTCCTCCATGCATGAAGACAAAGAGAATGACTGGGGTTTGTGGGAAGGGAAGTGATACTTTACAGTTTTTAACTGTGGTGCTCTTTGCCTCCTCCTGCTGGCCAGGAGTGATATTCCCAACAGTAATTGATGATGTCGTGGACTTACCATATCTTAGGAAAGAAAAATAGCCATCAATATTAGAAATGTAAGATCTTGATGGAAGAAGGGACCTTGACAGAGAAGCTCCTTCCTGAGAAGGAGATACCAAAGCTGGCTGGAGGACATTTGTACCAGATCCTGCACAGCAATTAGAACACAGACCCTTTCCCGTTTTATCTTGGCTATTATCCTGGATAGTAAAATAAAAAGAGGCAAGATGTAAATTAGATTGAATGAATAGGGAACCACTAGTGCATCTATTACGTTGCTTGTGGATCTCAAAATCTTTCACAATACTGCAGATGCTTGTAGTTCAAGTTAGAGGCCATGAGGTCTATGTCTGGCCTTCCCCAACAATTTGCAATCTTATCAAATATATCCTGATTCAAGGACCATAAACCAAGTTGAAGTTACTGATGACTGAGGAATTCTGCTTCCCAACTGTCCACACCTGGAATATGAATAGTTGAAATCATGCAATGATGGCGTTCTGCTTATTGCTAAGACACCGCCTTGGTGATTGTTATAAGCCACTACTATGACATTGTCTAACCAAAACTTCAGAAGAGACTCCTGAAGTCCTGAATATTGCACAATCAAGATATTGATCAATAACCTTGCCTCCAGAGGAAACTAAACTCCCTGCGCTTTCCGGGAACCCAAGACTACGCCCCAAACCAGTGGTAATTACTACCCAATTCGGACAGAGAAATGAGGCTCCCTAAATCAATGATTGGTTAGTCTGCCACCAAGTTAGAGAATGTCTTATCTTGAAGCCTAAGGAGATATTCTGAGACAAATAATTGTAATCTCTAATCCACTGTAGCAACATTTAAAGTTGCAAAAAAACGTAAGTGGAAACTGGCAAAACGTATTTGAAGCAGCGTCTATTGAGACCAACGTTACATGCATTGAAAACCGTGTAGGAAAAAGAGTTTTTGTTGAAGAGCATCTGTGAGATAGTCTAAATGTTAAATTAGATTGAAAGGTCAAAAATAAAATGTTAATAGGTGCATTTCAATGTGAAATAGAAGCATTTTTGCAATATACTTTCAGTAGCAAAAATGCTTCTAATAAAAGTTATTACTCTTTTTCTGCGGCCTATGCACATATCCTATTAGCTTCTGAGAGAGTCAGCAGTTATTTGTATGACAAAAATTAAATCTTCAGAACCAATACTCACCACCACCAGTTCTTTAAGCAGGCGTGATTATTTAATAATGGGTGCACAGGCCATCACATGATATGTGTATATGCCTCTGAAAAATAGTAATAACGTTTACTAGAAGCATTTTTGCTCATGGAAGATATTGTAAAAATGCTTATCTTTTAAAGTGAAATGCACCCCATATGCATTTTAATTTTGACCTTTCTATCCCTTTAAGGAATTTATGATGAAGCATTGAAAGGCAACTTTGGTTTGTTATAGTAGAGAGCTTTCTCGGTTAGAGAATACAATTTTTAGATTTCAGATTCACTTCTATTATCAAATTTGCTTTATTCTTGGTATCCTTTGTTAAAGGAGAGCAATGCTCTCCTGGGACGAGACAGTGACAAGCAGCTAGCTCACAGTAGTGCATTGCGTCTGAGCCTATGTATGCTTTTCAACAATGGATACCAAAAGAACAAAGCAAATTAGCTGCAAGAAGTAAATTGAAAAAATTGTTAAAAAACAATTTATGTAAGAACTAACCTGATAAATTAATTTCTTTCATATTGGCAAGAGTCCATGAGCTAGTGACGAATGGGATATACATTCCTGCCAGGAGGGGGCAAAGTTTCCCAAACCTCAAAATGCCTATAAATACACCTCCCACCACACACATACTTCAGTTTAACGTATAGCCAAGTAATGAAGTGTAAAAAGGAGTAAAAAAGCATACAAAAAAAAAAAAAGAACTAGAAAATAATATTGTGCTTTTATTCCAAAAAATATAACCACTAAAAATAGGGTGGGCCTCATGGACTCTTACCATTATGAAAGAAATGAATTTATCAGGTAAGTTCTTACATAAATTATGTTTTCTTTCATGTAAATGGCAAGAGTCCATGAGCTAGCGACGTACGGGATAAAATACCCAAGATGCGGAAGTCCACAGAAGAGTGACTAGAGAGGGAGGGATAAAATAAAAAAAGCTATTTCCGATGAGAAATTAAATCCAAAAAAGTTTGTCTTATAAACAGAAGAATCAAACTTAGACAGCTGCCTGAAGAACTTTTCTACTAAAGACTGCATCAGAAGAAGCAAATACATCAAAATGGTAAAATGTAGTAAATGTAAATGTATGCAAAGAAGACCAAGTTGCTACTTTGCCAATCTGATCAACTGAAGCTTCATTCTTAAAATCCCAAGAAGTGGCAACTGATCTAGTAGAATGAGCTGTAATTTTCCGAGGCGGAGACTGTCCCGCCCCCAAATAAGCCTTGTGAATCAAAAGCTTTAAAGGGACACTGAACCCAATTTTTTTCTTTCGTGATTCAGATGGAGCATGCAAATTTTAAGAAACTTTCTAATTTACTCCTATTATCAATTTTTCTTCGTTCTCTTGCTATCTTTATTTGTAAAATAAGGTATCTAAGCTATTTTTTAGTTCAGACTCTGGACAGCACTTGGTTATTGGTCGGTTAAATTAATCCACCAATCAGCAAGAACCCAGGTTGTTCACCCAAAATGGGCCGGCATCTAAACTTACATTCTTGCTTTTCAAATAAAGATACAAAGAATAAAAAAATGTGATAATAGGAGTAAATTAAAAAGTTGCTTAAAATTGCCTGCTCTGTCTGAATCATGAAAGAAAAAATTTGGGTTCAGTGTCCCTTTAACCAAGATGCCAAAGAAATGGCAGAGGCTTTCTGACCTTTCCAAGAACCGGAAAAGACAACAAATAGACTAGAAGTCCTCCTAAAATCCTTAGTAGCCTCAACATAGTATTTCAAAGCCCTTACCACATCCAAAGAGTAACGATTTTTCAAGCAAATTCTTAGGATTCGGACAGAAGGAAGAAACAACAATTTCCCTACTAATGTTGTTAGAATTCACAACCTTAGGAAGAAATTTAAACAAAGTGCGCAAAACAGCTTTATCCTGATGGAAAATCAAAAAAGGAGACTCACAAGAGAGCAGACAATTCAGAAACTCTTCTAGCAGAAGAGATAGCCAAAAGGAACAATACTTTCCAAAAAAAAGTAGTTTAATATCCAAAGAATGCATAGGCTCAAAAGGAGGAGCCTGCAAAACCTTCAAAACCAAAATAAGACTCCATGGAGGAGAAATAGACTTAAAGGGACAGTTCCCCCCAAAATATTCTCCCCTTTAAATTGTTCCCAATTATTCATTTTACCTGCTGGAGTGTTTTAAATTGTTTACAAGTAGCTCCTTTACCCCTATTTTGGCATTTGAAATAGCTGATTTAGCCTGTGGTAGCCCAACCTATTGTGAAAGTTTCTATACTGGAGTATATTCTATTGAATAGCCTAAGTAAACACAGCCAGCAGAAGAGATTACACTCTCAGTGGGTTGCAGGATAGTTAATTAAATGATAATTTTCCATTGTTCTCTCTATGTATTGAGCTTTAGTTTTTCAGACAAATCTAAGATAAAGAAGCAAGTATGTGTTAATAAAGTGATAACATAATGAGATCTGATATAACCTGAAGCTCAACCCATTGTAATAGGCTGTGGTTTAAAAGCACAAAACCAGCTACTACTTATACACAAAAAAACCTGAGAATGTAATTTCTCATAAATGTTATACTCTGCAGCTGGTATAACAAGTTATTGACAATACATTCATATAAAAATAATTTTACAGTGTACTGTCCCTTTATTAACAGGCTTGATACGGACCAAAGCCTGAACAACACAGTGAATATCAGGAAGTTTAGCAATCTTTCTATGAAATAAAACAGTAAGATTTGTCCCTTCAAAGTACTTCAAAGTACTTGCAGACAAACCTTAATCCAAACCGTCCTGAAGAAACTAAAATTCTAGGAATTCTAAAAGAATGCCAATAAAATTTATGAGAAGAACACCATGAAATATAGATTATCCAATCCCGATAATAAATCTTCCTTGAAACAGACTTCCGAGCCTGCACCATAGTATTGATCACTGAGTCAGAGAAACCTCTATGAGTAAGCACTAAAGTTCAATTTCCATACCTTCAAATTTAGTGATTGGAGATCCTGATGGAAAAACGGCCCTTGATACAGAAGGTCTGGCCTTAAAGGAAGTAACCAAGGTTCGCAACTGGACATGTGGACAAGATCCGCATACCAAAACCTGTGAGGCCATGCTGGTGCCATCAGAAACACATGCGATTGTTCCTTTATGATCTTGGAGATCACCCTTGGAAGAACTATAGGCGGAAAAATATAAGCAAGTTGGTAAGACCAAGGAACTGCTAGCACATCCACCATCTCTGCCTGAGAATCCCTGGAAAGATATCTGGGAAGTTTCCTGTTTAGATGGGAAGCCATCAGATCTATTTCTGGAAGACCCCACATCTGTACAATCTGAAAAAACACAATTTATGCTTACCTGATAAATTTATTTCTCCAGTGGTGTATCCAGTCCACGGATCATCCATTACTTATGGGATATTCTCATTCCCAACAGGAAGTTGCAAGAGGACTCACAGCAAAGCTGTTATATAGCTCCTCCCCTTCCTACCATATCCAGTCATTCGACCGAAAACAAGCAGAGAACGGAGAAACCATAGGGTGCAGTGGTGACTGTAGTTTAAATTTAAAAATAACCTGCCTTAAAATGACAGGGCGGGCCGTGGACTGGATACACCACTAGAGAAATAAATTTATCAGGTAAGCATAAATTGTGTTTTCTCTAGTAAGGTGTATCCAGTCCACGGATCATCCATTACTTATGGGATACCAATACCAAAGCTAAAGTACACGGTTGAAGGGAGGGACAAGGCAGGAACTTAAACGGAAGGTACCACTGCCTGTAAAACCTCTCTCCCAAAAATAGCCTCCGAAGAAGCAAAAGTATCAAATTTGTAAAATTTTGAAAAAGTATGAAGCGAAGACCAAGTCGCCGCCTTGCAAATCTGTTCAACAGAGGCCTCATTTTTAAAGGCCCAGGTGGAAGCCACAGCTCTAGTAGAATGAGCTGTAATCCTTTCAGGAGGCTGCTGTCCAGCAGTCTCATAGGCTAAGCGTATTATGCTTCTTAGCCAAAAAGAAAGAGGTTGCCGAAGCCTTTTGACCTCTCCTCTGACCAGAGTAAACAACAAACAAAGCAGATGTTTGCCGAAAATCCTTAGTAGCTTGTAAGTAAAACTTTAAAGCACGAACCACGTCCAAATTGTGTAATAGACGTTCCTTCTTTGAAGAAGGATTAGGACACAAGGATGGAACAACAATCTCTTGATTGATATTCTTGTTAGATACCACCTTAGGTAAAAACCCAGGTTTGGTACGCAGAACTACCTTATCAGAATGAAAAATTAGATAAAGGAGAATCACATTGTAAGGCAGCTAACTCGGAGACTCTACGAGCCGAGGAAATAGCTACCAAAAAAAAGGACTTTCCAAGAAAAAAGTTTTATATCAATGGAATGAAGAGGTTCAAACTGGACACCTTGAAGAACCTTAAGAACCAAATTTAAGCTCCATGGTGGAGCAACAGGTTTAAACACAGGCTTGATTCTGACTAAAGCCTGACAAAAAGCCTGAACGTCTGCCAGACGTTTGTGCAAAAGGACAGAGCAGAAATCTATCCCTTTAAGGAACTAGCTGACAAACCTTTTTCCAAGCCTTCTTGGAGAAAAGATAATATCCTAGGAATCCTGACCTTACTCCATGAGTAGCCCTTGGATTCACACCAATAAAGTTATTTACGCCATATTTTATGGTAAATTTTCCTGGTGACAGGCTTTCGTGCCTGTATTAAGGTATCAATGACTGACTCTGAGAAGCCACGCTTTGATAAAATCAAGCGTTCAATCTCCATGCAGTCAGTCTCAGAGAAATTAGATTTGGATGGTTGAAAGGACCCTGAAGTAGAAGGTCCTGTCTCAGAGGCAGAGTCCATGGTGGAAAGGATGACATGTCCACTAGGTCTGCATACCAGGTCCTGCGTGGCCACGCAGGCGCTATTAAAATCACTGATGCTTTCTCCTGCTTGATCTTGGCAATCAGTCGAGGGAGCAGAGGAAACGGTGGAAACACATAAGCCAGGTTGAAAGACCAGGGCGCTGCTAGAGCATCTATCAGCGTCGCCCTGGGGTCCCTGGATCCGTAACAGGGAAGCTTGGCATTCTGTCGAGACGCCATGAGATCCAGTTCTGGTTTGCCCCAGCGATGAATCACTTGTGCAAACACCTCCGGATGGAGTTCCCACTCCCCCGGATGAAAAGTCTGTCAACTTAGAAAATCCGCCTCCCAGTTCTCTACACCTGGGATATGGATAGCTGATAGATGGCAGAAGTGAAACTCCGCCCAGCGAATTATCTTTGAGACTTCTAACAATCGCTTGGGAACTTCTTGTTCCCCCTTGATGGTTGATGTAAGCCAGTGTCGTGATGTTGTCCGAATGAAATCTGATGTACCTCAGAGTTGCTAACTGAGGCCAAGCCTGAAGAGCATTGAATATCGCTCTTAGTTCCAGAATATTTATTGGAAGGAGAGACTCCTCCTGAGTCCACAATCCCTGAGCCTTCAGGGAGTTCCAGACTGCACCCCAACCTAGAAGGCTGGCATCTGTTGTTACAATCGTCCAATCTGGCCTGCGAAAGGTCATACCTTTGGACAGATGGACCCGAGATAGCCACCAGAGGAGAGAATCCCTGGTCTCTTGGTCCAGATTCAGTTGAGGGGACAAATCTGTGTAATCCCCGTTCCACTGACTGAGCATGCATAGTTGCAGCGGTCTGAGATGTAAGCGTGCAAACGGCACTATGTCCATTGCCGCTACCATTAAGCCGATTACTTCCATACACTGACCCACCGAGGGGTGCGGAATGGAATGAAGAACCCGGCAGGAATTTAGAAGCTTTAATAACCTGGACTCAGTCAGGTAAATTTTCATTTCTACAGAATCTATCAGAGTCCCTAGAAAGGAAACTCTCGTGAGTGGGGATAGAGAACTCTTTTCCTTGTTCACTTTCCACCCATGCGACCTCAGAAATGCCAGTACTACGTCCGTATGAGATTTGGCAATTTGGAAGTTTGACACCTGAATCAGGATGTCGTCTAAATAAGGTGCTACTGCTATGCCTCGCGGCCTTAGGACCGCTAGAAGCGACCCTAGAACATTTGTAAAAATTCTTGGAGCTGTAGCTAATCCAAAGGGAAGAGCTACAAACTGGTAATGCCTGTCTAGAAAGGCAAACCTGAGAAACCGATGATAATTTTTGTGTATCGGAATGTGAAGGTAAGCATCCTTTAGATCCACTGTAGTCATATATTGACCCTCCTGGATCATAGGCAGGATGGTACGGATAGTTTCCATCTTGAATGATGGAACCCTGAGGAATTTGTTTAAGATCTTTAGATCCAAAATTGGTCTGAATGTTCCCTCTTTTTTGGGAACCACAAACAGATTTGAGTAAAAACCCTGTCCTTGTTCCTCGTTTGGAACTGGATGGATCACTCCCATAACTAGGAGGTCTTGTACACAGTGTAAGAATGCCTCTCTCTTTATCTGGTTTGCAGATAATTGTGAAAGGTGAAATCTCCCTTTTGGGGGAGAAGCTTTGAAGTCCAGAAGATATCCCTGGGATATAATTTCCAACGCCCAGGGATCCTGAACATCCCTTGCCCACGCCTGGGCGAAGAGTGAAAGTCTGCCCCCCACTAGATTCGTTACCGGATAGGGGGCCATTGCTTCATGCTGTCTTGGAGGGAGCAGCAGGTTTTCTAGCCTGCTTACCCTTGTTCCAGGTCTGGTTTGGTTTCCAGACCGCTTTGGATTGAGCAACAGTTCCCTCTTGTCTTGCATTAGAGGAGGTTGATGCCGCACCTGCCTTGAAGTTTCGAAAGGCACGAAAATTAGACTGTTTGGCCCTGGATTTGGACCTGTCCTGAGGAAGGGCATGACCTTTTCCTCCAGTGATATCAGCAATGATTTCCTTCAAACCAGGCCACGAATAAGGTCTGCCCCTTGAAGGGAATGTTAAGCAGCTTAGATTTGGAAGTCACGTCAGCTGACCATGATTTAAGCCTTAGCGCTCTGCGCGCCTGTACAGCAAAACCAGAATTCTTAGCCATTAGTTTAGTCAAATGAACAATGGCATCAGAAACAAAAGAATTGGCTAGCTTAAGTGCCCTAAGTTTGCCAAGTATGTCATCCAATGGAGTCACTACCTGTAAGGTCTCTTCCAGAGACTCAAACCAGAACGCCGCAGCAGCAGTGACAGGGGCAATGCATGCAAGGGGCTGAAGGATAAAACCTTGTTGACAAAATATTTTCTTAAGGTAACCTTCTAATTTTTTGTCCATTGGATCTGAAAAAGCACAACTGTCCTCGACAGGGATAGTAGTACGCTTTGCTAAAGTAGAAACTGCTCCCTCCACCTTAGGAACTGTCTGCCATAAGTCCCGTGTGGTGGCGTCTATAGGAAACATTTTTCTAAAAATAGGAGGTGGAGAGAACGGCACACCTGGCCTATCCCATTCCTTAGTAATAATTTCTGTAAACCTTTTAGGTATTGGAAAAACATCAGTACACACCGGCACTGCAAAGTATTTATCCAGTCTACACAATTTCTCTGGCACTGCAATTGTGTCACAGTCATTCAGAGCAGCTAAAACCTCCTTTAGTAACACGCGGAGGTGTTCAAGCTTAAATTTAAATGTAGAAACATCAGAATCAGGTACTCTGAGTCAGAAACATCACCCACAGACTGAAGTTCTCCTTCAGCTTCAGTATATTGTGAGGCAGTATCAGACATGGATCTTAAAGCGTCAGTATGCTCTGCATTTCGTCTAACCCCAGAGCTATCTCGCTTACCTCTAAGTTCAGGTAGTCTGGCTAATACAGCTGACAGGGTATTATCCATGACCGCCGCCATGTCTTGTAAAGTAAACGCTATAGGTGCCCTTGAAGTACTTGGCGCCATTTGAGCGTGAGTCCTTTGAGCAGGAGTCAAAGGATCTGACACGTGGGGAGAGTTAGTTGGCATAACTTCCCCCTCATCAGAATCCTCTGGTGATAAATTTTGCAAAGACATAATATGATCTTTATTGCTTAAAGTGAAATCAGTACATTTGGTACACATTCTCAGGGGGGGTTCCACCATGGCTTTTAAACATAATGAACAAGGAGTTTCCTCTATGTCAGACATATTTATACAGACTAGCAATGAGACTAGCAAGCTTGGAAAACACTTTAATTCAAGTTAACTAGCAATATAAATAAACGGTACTGTGCCTTTAAGAGAAACAAATGTTGTCAAAATTTGAGAAACAGTGAAAAAAGGCAGTTACACAAACGAAATTTTTACAGTGTATGTAATAGGCTAACAGAGCATTGCACCCACTTGCAAAAGGATGATTAACCCCTTAGTTCAAAAAACGGATAAAAAAAACGACAGACGTTTTTTAACAGTCCCAGCAAAGTGCCACAGCTTTACTGTGGCTCCTACCTTCCCCAATAAACGATTTTAGGCTCTTTAGGGATGTCCTGTAGCATTCAGGGGACTCCTAAGGAAAACTGGATGCCTCAGTCTGTAATTTTAACAGCGCAATAAAGCGCTAAAATAGGCCCCTCCCACTCATATTACAACAGTGGAAAGCCTCAGGAAACTGTTTCTAAGCAAAAATAAAGCCAGCCATGTGGAAAAATTTAGGCCCCAATAAAGTTTTATCACCAAGCATATATAAAAAAACGATTAAACATGCCAGCAAACGTTTTATATAGCATATCTATAAGGGAAATACCCCTGAGAGTAAGCATGATACCAGTCGTTATTAAATCACTGTATTCAGGCTTAACTTACATTTATCAGGAATCAGCATTTTCTAGCATTTCCAATCCTAGAAAAAATTATAACTGCACATACCTGAAAGCAGAATAAACTGCACGCCATTCTCCCTCTGAAGTTACCTCACTCCTCAGATGTGTGTGAGAACAGCAATGGATCTTAGTTACAACCTGCTAAGATCATAGAAAAACTCAGGCAGATTCTTCTTCTATCTCTGCCTGAGAAGAAATAGCACAACTCCGGTACTATTTAAAATAACAAACTTTTGATTGAAGAAATTAAACCAACTATTTTTCACCACTCTCCTCTTACTACATCCATGCGCGTTGAGAGTTGCAAGAGAATGACTGGATATGGTAGGAAGGGGAGGAGCTATATAACAGCTTTGCTGTGGGTCCTCTTGCAACTTCCTGTTGGGAATGAGAATATCCCATAAGTAATGGATGATCCGTGGACTGGATACACCTTACTAGAGAAAACACATCTGGATGGAGAAACGACTCGCCCCCATGCAAAGTCTGACGGCTGAGATAATCCGCTTCCCTATTGTCTACACCTGGGATATGAATAGCAGAAATTAATTAGACAAGAGTTGGATTCTGCCCAAGAAAGTATCTATGATACTTCTTTCATTGCGGACTGTGAGTCCCTCCCTCATGATTGACATATGCCACAGTTGTGATATTGTCTCTCTGAAAGCGAATGAAAAATTATTTCTTTAATAGAGACCAAGTCTGAAGAGCCCTGAAAATAGCACAGAGTTCTAAGATATTGATTGGTAGCCTCGCCTCTAGAGGATTCCAAACCCCTTGTGCTGTCAGAGACCCACAGAGAGCTCCCCAAAATGAAAAACTTGCATCTGTTGAGAGTACAGTCCCGAAAAAACGAACAAAAGAGGCCCCTTGAATAATACAATGAAGTTGGAGAGAGTAGAATGCTGGGATTTAAGAATATCAATTGTGTTATCCGAGTATAATCCCTACACCATTGATTCAGCATGCAAAGCAGTAAAAAATGAGCAAAGGGGATCGCGTCCGATGCTGCAGTCATGAGACCTAAAACTTCCATGCACATAGCCACTGAAGGGAATGCTAGAGACTGAAGGTTTAGACAAGCTAACACTAACTTCATTTGTCTCTTTCTGTTAAAGAAAGAGTCATGGACACTGAATCTATCTGGAAACCTAAAAAAGGTGACCCTTGTCTGAGGAATCAAGAAACTCTTTGGTAAATTGATCCTCTAACCATGTCTTTGAAGAAACATCACTAGTTGATTTGTGTGAGATTCTGCTAAATGAAAAGATTGAGCCAGTACCAATATCATCCAAATAAGGAAACACCACAATGCCCTGCTCTCTGATTACAGATAGAAGGGCACAGAGAACCTTCAAAAAGATTCTTGGATATGTCGCAAGGCCAAATGGAAGAGCGACAAATTGGGAATGCTTGTCTAGAAAAGAGAATCTCAAAAACTGATAGTGATCTGGATGAATCGGAATGTGAAGATAAGCATCCTGTAAGTCTATTGCGGACATGTAATGACCTTGCTGAACAAAAGGCAGAATAGTCCTTAGTCACCATATTGAAAGTTGGGATTCTTATAAAACGATTAAAAAAATTTGAGATCCAGAACTGGACTGAATGAATTTTCTCTCTTTGGGACAATTAATAGATTTGAATAAAAACCCAGACCCTCTTCCTGAAGCAGAACTGGTATAGTCACCCCTGAAAGCTCCAGATCTGAAACACACTTCAGAAAAGCCTGAGCTTTCAAAGGATTTGTTGGAGCATGAGAGAGAAAATCTCACAGGAGGTCTTATTCTGAAACCTATTCGATACCCTTGAGAGACAATGCTCTGAATCCACTGATTCTGAACGGAATCTGCCCAAATGTTTTGAAATAATTTCAATCTTGCCCCCACCAGTTGAACTGAACTGGATTGAGGGCCGCACCTTCATGCAGTCTTAGGGGCTGGCTTTAGCTTATTATAAGGCTTGGATTTATTCCAACTTGAAGATGGCTTCCAATTGCAACCAGAGTCCTTAGGGAAAGGAGTGGTTTTCTGTTCTCTATTCTGACGAAAGGAATGGAAATTATTATTAGAAGCTTTAAATTTACCTTTAGACTTTATCTTGGGGCAAAAAGACTCCCCCCCCCCCCCTCATGCTAGACAAAACAGGATCTGCTTCCTGTAGTGCTAAGCTATCCAACCAAAAAGTTGATGCAGCCGCAACATCAACCATAGAAATGGCAGGCCTGAGAATATAGCCAGAATGTAAATAAGCTTTCCGTAGATAAGATTCAATCTTCCTATCTAAAGGATCCCTAAAAGAAGTACTATCTTCCATAGGATTAGTAGTACGTTTGGCAAGAGTAGAAATAGCCCCATCAACCTTAGGGACTTTTTCCCAAAACTCCAAATTAGCCACTGGTAAAGGATATAACTTCTTAAACCTAGAAGGAGGATTAAAAGAAGCACCAGCCTTAGACCATTCCTTAGCAATCACATCAGAACCCGCATCTGGAACAGGAAAAACCTCAGGAGTAATCACAGAAGGTTTAAAAACAGAATTTAAACGTTTACTGGTTTTGTTATCAAGAGGATCAGACTCCTCAATACCCAAAGTAACCAATACCTCTTTCAACAAAGACCGAATATATTCAATCTTAAAAAGATAAGATTTATCAATTTCAATGTCTGAAGTAGGATCTTCTGAACCAGAGATCCTCTTCAGAAGAGGATATTTCAGTATGTTGTCGGTCATCACAAATTGCATCAGTTTTAAAAGAAGTTTTAAAAGACCTTTTGTTTATTAGAAGGTGGAATAGCAGACATAGCCTTCTGTATTGCATCAGCAATATCATTTTTCATATCAACAGGGATATTCCTGTACTAGTAGTAATAGAAACATTATCGGCATGCAGAAGCTTATAACAACTGTTACATAATATAGCCGGAGAAATAATCCCAGCTTGCTTACAACAGATACACTTAGCTTTGGTAGAACTGTGTTCAGGTAGCGTGGTTCCTACAGTAGCTTCTAAGACAGGATCAGACTTTTTGCAAAATGTAAAATAAAAAATAACATTTAAACAAAATATCCAAATTCCTCTTTTAGCAGTTTCAGAAATGGGGGAAAAAAAATGCATATGCTAAATAAGCAGAAAAACAAACAGCATAGCCCTCTAGAATATAAAGAGAGCAGGGAGCATAAAGGAAGTGGGGTAATATACCTAAAAAAATATTTGGCGCAAAGTGAAAAAA
>NC_069504.1:500352159-500539659 GCF_027579735.1 Bombina bombina
TTGAGTGATAATATTGAACAACCAGTAGGGGACCCCAAAGAATGGCAAGATTTAATACTTTTGGAGAACTATATATTACACAATATAATCCCTAGGGGACTTTGGATCTTCAAACTCCCTGCTTTTGATTTAGAAGAAGTGGAGTTTATCACAGAGTGGGATCAAATTTTACATGATTGCTCTATTAAATTATTTTATGGGATTAATTAATCCCATAAAATATAGGGAGATGAAACTAGAAAAAGTAAATACTGAAATAAGAGCAGCTATTAAAACAGTACAACCATATAAAAATGAACAAAAATGGAAAGAATTTAATGACAACATTCAAAAAAGAATAGAGGATTTTGACAAAGACTTGTCCATTAATCAGTCTAAAAATTTAAAAGGGATCTAGAGGATTACAAAAATAATGCAGTATATAGCTACAAAAATAAAATTGAAGATAAACCATCTTCAAAAAAAAGAAGAAAAAAACACAACAGGAAGTGTGAACAGGAACTAAAACCCCTAATTATCCTAGAACCCCCACATATCCTAAAAATGGAAATTATCATCACAATAAATATAATAGTAATAAGAATAGTTACTATCAGAGCTACAAGTACAATGTCAATAACTATTATAACCAATACAAAGGACATAATAAAGGCAAGGGACCCAACATAAAAAAACCTGGTCAAAAATAGAAAATGAGATTAAATAGTAATAAAGGTAATATGCAAAGAAATAATTCTAATTGGCATTATATCAATCATATCACATCTTATAATAGATATGAACCCCTTAGAGAAAATATTCAACATGATAATTGGGAGGGGCAGTGGGCACAACCAATACTACTTTTTAGGGGTGCCCCCCTGGGAACAGGGGAAACCACAAAGAAACAGGTTCCAAAGCAACCCAATAGAACAGGAAATGCAAAGAAAACCAAAAAGACGTTTAGATTCAAACGAGGAAATAGGGGAGGATAGAGAAATAGAAGACAAAAACAGAAAAAGATGGAGATTAGAGAACTGCAAAAAAAGATATATTCAATCTCTCAAGTAAAACATTCACT
Organism: Bombina bombina; assembly: GCF_027579735.1. Classification (NCBI taxonomy): domain Eukaryota; kingdom Metazoa; phylum Chordata; class Amphibia; order Anura; family Bombinatoridae; genus Bombina; species Bombina bombina. The sequence continues at coordinate 500,353,220 of NC_069504.1, forward strand.
GAGAATGAATATATGCTTTTAAGTAAAGGATTACATTTTGCCCCCAAAACATTTTCAAATAAATTTGAAACATTTATGGATATTTAGAAACTAATTAGAAAATTAACGCTACAAAGTTACTTTCTGATTAAAAATAAAAATGTTTCAGACAAAGGAACTGTCAACCATAACTTTGATCATAATGATATTTCTCTATATCTAACTCTAAGAAATTTGGAACATGAAAATGGTACTGTTAGTCAAGATTTTATAAACACACAAGATCTTGAAACGGAAGAAATACTAGAATTTAGTATATATGAAGTAAATACCACAAGTAAACATAGTGGTTTGAAAAATCAGTCAACTTTCCACCCAGTTTATAACCAGGGGGGAATATGTATCCCTATTCAATAAACTGGTCTGTGATGATTTGAGACGTTGAATACATCCACAGGTGCACACACCAGGTGCTTGCTGCAGGACGTGTATACCACTATAGCAGTGGTTAATAACAACCAAAAAAAACTTTCTGAAAGAAACCGCAAATACAGCTAGCCCTGAGACGGAGTCACGCTGTATTTAAGATGGCTCTCTTTTGGAGGTTTTACTGGAAACTATTCCACAACTACTTATCCAGTCCGATAGGAAGGTGAACCGGGAGTCACTAAGAAACAGTAAGACTTCACGGCTCTTTTGATGTGCTTGTTTATGTTTTTTATCTGGTACGCATAATACCTTATTTTAAAGTTTTATCTGTGTTATTAAAATATTTTTCACTTGAGTCCAGTTGCGGTTCTCCCATTGTATCTTTCAGTTCTATTTGTCTTCACTTGGGGGGTTATTGCTGATACACCCCCAGGAGAGCAGCATACACCTTTGGTGTGGACATAAGTACAAACTATTATACTTTGTTACATACGCCTGATTGTGAGGTTTGACATCACTTTGATTCTTTAAAACACTGAACTAAATACTAGAGTGTGGTCTTTGAACCTTATTTGGTTCTCTGTATGTTCAATCATTATTTATTATATTTTGTTATGTGATTGATCTGTTAATGTGATATTGAGTATATCTATTTATTTTGTTCTTATTAGGGACTATTACTATTAGTTGCTTTGTTTTATTTCACTAATTTTTGATATAGAGTATTACTCTTTGTACTTATACACACACATATATATATATATATTATAACCAATTCCTACTTTAGAAGCACTGATTTCCTTTCTTTTGTTTGTTTAAAATAAGTGCTACCAATATATTTGTGAATGTTGTGGGAATTGTTGCAAATCTAAATGGATTCTATTAATTATACTTCTCTTATAATTACCATAACTCCTTAATACCAAGGTCCCACAACTACCAGAACCAGCCTTTACAGTGAAAGATTGCACATGCAAACCTTCACAATGACTTATTTCTCTGGTACACAAATACTTTACCTCCCATGAGTATGATCAAAATTGCCTTTAGAAGACACATAAGCTTCAGAACATGTGGAAATCTTGATTTGCATGTATTGCTTATAATGTTTGGATTAGTAATTTTGAGCCCTAAACATACTTCACCCCTAATCTTTTTTAAATCATAGGTACAATTTGACCAAAACATTCACTTTAGAGTCATCATTAGGCATCCAATAATTTAACCATAGAACTTTCCTTACCATCTTATCATACAATATATTCTTACCTTTTTTTAAGCTTTTAAACAGGTAGAAAGACATAAGAGGAGGGGATTGTTTGCTAACCCTTCACAAGAGAGAAACCTATTGGATACACCGGTTGGGCACGTTGGAGCCCAATGGGTTTAATATTGATATTGACCTGGCAGCTTTTTTGCAAGGATGTCATAGAAAGGGCGTTATTTCTTGATGATTCTATTGTAAATGGGGGGAGGGAGGGGCAACGCAATGGAGAAGTAAGGAATTTTGATAAAGAGGCCTCTATGAGTTTGTATATGTATGTGGATATGTGTGTATGTATGCATTTTTAGCAAATAAAATATAAAGATAATTGCAGATCTTATAACAAACAATCTGTATATGGACGAAGGACTAATACTGTCCTATAATGTGGACCGCTGCCTTCTTACAGTCTCTCCCAAATGACTGTGGATATGTAGATATAGAAGTATAGATGGCACAGGTCCCTTTAATTCCACTTTGAATATCCCTGAAGGTAAAGAAAATAACTTGAAGTGTATATAACTTTCAAATGAATATGGGCGCAGTATACTCACTGCATAGGATTCACAATGTCGGCCGGTCTGGAGAACACCCCTCAATGGATGGTGTACAGCCAAGCTGGAGAAGAAAGAACTCCAATGAGGAAAATAGTAAAAGGCTCTGGATGTAAATAAAGTAGTTACTTACTCCTTAAAATCCAAATTTCTGCGTTGTCATAGCAAGAAACAGCAAACACAAATTGTGTATAAAAAAACAAAGGGTTTATTGTGAGCTCGGCTCAACGCGTTTCAACGATTAAAGTCGTCTTTTTCAAGAGCAATATTAAAAACAGATAAAAGCTTGCTATGCTGTGACCGTTATCCATGATTTAAATACAGAAGACATGTTCCAACTTCCGGTTTCGTTAATTGGACTCACAATTAGTAAAATACATTCCTAACCAGTGATCCATCGTATGCAATGTAATTATGAATATACTGATTTTATACAAAATGAGATATAATAAATTTGGATAATTGTTGGGTAAGAACAAAACAGACCAATCACAAGTTATCTAATAAATTTGAAACCGGCAATAGGAACGGATTACTTCTTTAAGTTTTCAAACGAGTAGTTGTAGAAAGAGTTCTATTTCAGGTCCGTCCTGTAATGTGATGATGTTAGACCAATAGCGGAAGACTAGCTTTAATAATGAGAAAACAGTCACATGTGAAAGTATCGTCCAATGGAGATGTTTCAAATTATCAGTCCCCAAACAAGTAGTGATGTATAAGAGGTTCCCTTTCAGGTCCAGTCACATGGTTTATTTGGTCCAATGGTGTAAGACTTGTGAAAAAGATTTGTTTTAACCAATACGATGCCCAGGAAAACGGCAATTTGTTAAAAGGAATTTTAAAGTCCTGATCGTGATTTCTATAATGTACAATATGAAAAACAAGTGAAAAGTATTTGAGCAATACAATACTAAATAAATATTGTAGCTTATAATCCAACAACTATAAAAAAATATTGACAGAAAACTATTTATAATTTAAATTATAATAATAATTTTCTATAAATAAATAAATAGAATAAAATAAAAAATAAAATATGCAGGTGTATAAAATAAGAAAATATATATAAATGTGTTAATAGAATTTAAATAAAAGCCTCTATTCTGATATCTGTCCCTATTTAAACCCCATTGACCATATGTTCTGAGAGTGTGGATCCACCACAACTCTCTCTTATCTAGGTCAGTTTCAATTCCCCCCCCCCCACCCCTCCAGTGTGTAGACACCTGCTCTATTCCCAACCATTGGAAATGTCTAATATTGAACTTTTTTTTTATTATCAATTTGATATAAATGTTCTAAAATTCTAGTTTTGACAAACCTAGTGGTTTGTCCTAAATATTGGATTTGACAATTGCATTGTAACAAGTATATGACATTAGTGGTTTTATAGCTGATAAAATTCTTAATCTCAAAGGTTTTTCCAGTAATTGTTTATGTAAAGGTCTTATGTACTCTTTTTGTATAGTTACAGCCTTTACAGTGACCGCAAGTGTAAAAACCATCGAGATTAGAGATTTGTATATGGATTTTTGTATTCATACCATTAATCAAAGAGGGAGCCAGTTTTTGTTTGAAGTTAGTTCCCCTTCTGAATGTTATCCGTGGTTTATTTGGAATTATGGTCTCTAAAATGTCATCATTTTTAAGAATGTGCCAGTGTTTGTTGATAATATTTTTGATTTGATTGTGGCCAGAATTAAATGTTGTTACAAATCTTGGAAAAGATTGGTTATATGAAGTCTCTCGTTTGTGACACTTCAAAAAGGTGATCCTATCTTGGTTTTTAATGTCTCGTCTTACTGTTTCAAGGATAGGTTAGTAGCAGAAATTGCAAGGTTCTTATGCCCACTTTACAGATCATTAGTTAGACCAAGTCTGGAATACTGTGTACAGTTCTGGAGCCCATATCTTCAGAAATATATAAATAAACTAGAAGCTGTCCAAAGGAGGGCTACTAAAATGGTACATGGTCTAAAATATAAAACGTACAAAGAAAGACTCTATGATCTAAATTTATGATCTAAATATGTATAGAGAAAGAGGTGACATGATAGAAACCTTCAAATATATGAAGGGACTTAAAAAAATAAACAAAAAACAAAAAAATATATATCAAAACAAGGGGGTCACAATCTAAAGTTAGAGGGTAGCAGATTCAGGAGAAATTTGAGGAAGCATTTCTTTAACAGAAAGGGTGGTGGATTCATGGAATAAACTTCCATTTGAGGTGGTAAACACAAAGATTGTAAAGGAATTCAAAAACTCCTGGGACATGCATAAGGCTATCCTAAGGAAAAAGTAACATGTAATATGGGTAGACTTGATGGGCCTTTTTGGTTCTTATCTCCCGTCAAATTATATGTTTCTATGTTTCTATCACCTTTGTATCCTTTTTGTTGAAACCTAGTTTTCTCCTGTTAAGTGTGGTCAGTCCACGGGTCATCATTACTTCTGGGATATTAACTCCTCCCCAACAGGAAGTGCAAGAGGATTCACCCAGCAGAGCTGCTATATAGCTCCTCCCCTCTACGTCATCCCCAGTCATTCTCTTGCACCCAACGAATAGATAGGATGTGTGAGAGGACTGTGGTGATTATACTTTGTTTCATACCTTCAATCAAAAGTTTGTTATTTTATAATAGCACCGGAGTGTGTTATTCCTTCTCTGGTAGAATTTGAAGAAGAATCTACCTGAGTTTTTTCTATGATTTTAGCCGGCGTAGTTAAGATCATATTGCTGTTTCTCGGCCATCTGAGGAGAGGTACACTTCAGATCAGGGGACAGCGGGCAGATTAATCTGCAAAGAGGTATGTAGCAGCTTATTATTTTCTGACAATGGATTTGATGAGAAAATTCTGCCATACCGATATAATGTAAACTCAGCCTTAAATGCAGTAGCAGCAACTGGTATCAGGCTGTCATGTATGTATATTTTACACTTCAGTATTCTGGGGAATGGCACTTCACTGGAATTATACTGTATGCATAAGACTTTAGCCTAATTTGCAGGGACTAGCAACAGGCTTTTTAATAACACTTAATTTATTTAATGTTAAACGTTTTTTGCTGGCATGTAAAATCGTTTAATTTTCTGAGGTACTGGGTGAAAAAATGTTTTGGACACTATTTTTTTCCACTTGGCAGTCGTTTTATTTAATTTATGACAGTTTACTGATCTCTCTCACTGTTGTGTGTGAGGGGGAGGGGCCTTTTTTGGCGCTTTTGCTACGCATCAAAAAATTCAGTAAGAAGTTCATTGTCTTCCCTGCATGATCCGGTTCATCTCTACAGAACTCAGGGGTCTTCAAAACTTGTTTTGAGGGAGGTAATCACTCACAGCAGAGCTGTGAGATTGTAGTTGACTGTGATAAAAAACGTTTATTTCTGTATTTTTTTTCTGCTATCAGGGTTAGTTATCCTTTGCTAATGGGAGCAATCCTTTGCTAAAATTGTGTTTTTACAAAGATTTGATGCTATAACTTTTCAGTTTATTAATTTTCAACTGTCATAACTTTTTCTGTGCTTCTTATAGGCACAGTACGTTTTCATATTATAGTAAATTACTTGAAAAGTATTTCCAAGTTGCTAGTTTATTTGCTAGTGTGTTATACATGTCTGATTCAGAGGAAGATATCTGTGCTATATGTGCTAAAGCCAAAGTGGAGCCCAATAGAAATTTATGTACTAACTGCATTGATGCTACTTTAAATAAAAGTCAATCTGTACAAATTGAACATATTTCACCAAACAACGAGGGGAGAGTTATGCCGACTAACTCGCCTCACGTGTCAGTACCTGCATCTCCCGCTCGGGAGGTGCGTGATATTGTAGCGCTGAGTACATCTGGGCGGCCATTACAAATCACATTACAGGATATGGCTACTGTTATGACTGAAGTTTTGGCTAAATTACCAGAACTAAGAGGTAAGCGTGATCACTCTGGGGTGAGAACAGAGTGCGCTGATAATATTAGGGCCATGTCAGACACTGCGTCACAATTTGCAGAACATGAGGACGGAGAGCTTCATTCTGCGGGTGACGGTTCTGATCCAAACAAACTGGATTCAGACATTTCAAATTTTAAATTTAAGCTGGAAAACCTCCGTGTATTACTAGGGGAGGTGTTAGCGGCTCTGAATGATTGTAACACAGTTGCAATACCAGAGAAAATGTGTAGGTTGGATAAATATTTTGCGGTACCGTCGAGTACTGACGTTTTTCCTATACCTAAGAGACTTACTGAAATTGTTACTAAGGAGTGGGATAGACCCGGTGTGCCGTTCTCACCCCCTCCGATATTTAGAAAGATGTTTCCAATAGACGCCACCACACGGGACTTATGGCAAACGGTCCCTAAGGTGGAGGGAGCAGTTTCTACTTTAGCTAAGCGTACCACTATCCCGGTGGAGGATAGCTGTGCCTTTTCAGATCCAATGGATAAAAAGTTAGAGGGTTACCTTAAGAAAATGTTTGTTCAACAAGGTTTTATATTGCAACCTCTTGCATGCATTGCGCCTGTCACGGCTGCAGCAGCATTTTGGTTTGAGTCTCTGGAAGAGACACTTGAATCAGCTCCATTAGATGAGATTACACACAAGCTTAAAGCCCTTAAGTTAGCTAACTCATTTATTTCGGATGCCGTAGTACATTTAACTAAACTTACGGCTAAGAATTCCGGATTCGCCATTCAGGCGCGCAGAGCACTGTGGCTAAAATCCTGGTCAGCTGACGTTACTTCTAAATCTAAATTGCTTAATATACCTTTCAAAGGGCAGACCTTATTCGGGCCCGGGTTGAAAGAAATTATCGCTGACATTACAGGAGGTAAAGGCCATGCCCTGCCTCAAGACAGAGCCAAACCTAAGGCTAGACAGTCTAATTTTCGTTCCTTTCGTAATTTCAAAGCAGGAGCAGCATCAACTTCCTCTGCACCAAAACAGGAAGGAGCTGTTGCTCGCTACAGACAAGGCTGGAGACCTAACCAGTCCTGGAACAAGGGCAAGCAGGCCAGGAAACCTGCTGCTGCCCCTAAGACAGCATGAATTGAGGGCCCCCGATCCGGGAACGGATCTAGTGGGGGGCAGACTTTCTCTCTTCGCCCAGGCTTGGGCAAGAGATGTCCAGGATCCCTGGGCGTTAGAGATCATATCTCAGGGATACCTTCTGGACTTCAAATCCTCTCCCCCAAGAGGGAGATTTCATCTGTCAAGGTTGTCAACAAACCAAATAAAGAAAGAGGCGTTTCTACGCTGCGTACAAGATCTTTTATTAATGGGAGTGATCCATCCGGTTCCGCGGTCGGAACAAGGACAAGGGTTTTACTCAAATCTGTTTGTGGTTCCCAAAAAAGAGGGAACTTTCAGGCCAATCTTGGATTTAAAGATCCTAAACAAATTCCTAAGAGTTCCATCGTTCAAAATGGAAACTATTCGGACAATTTTACCCATGATCCAAAAGGGTCAGTACATGACCACAGTGGATTTAAAGGATGCTTACCTTCACATACCGATTCACAAAGATCATTACCGGTATCTAAGGTTTGCCTTTCTAGACAGGCATTACCAGTTTGTAGCTCTTCCATTCGGATTGGCTACGGCTCCAAGAATCTTCACAAAGGTTCTGGGTGCTCTTCTGGCGGTACTAAGACCGCGAGGAATTTCGGTAGCTCCGTACCTAGACGACATTCTGATACAAGCTTCAAGCTTTCAAACTGCCAAGTCTCATACAGAGTTAGTACTGGCATTTCTAAGGTCGCATGGATGGAAGGTGAATGAAAAGAAGAGTTCTCTCTTTCCACTCACAAGAGTTCCCTTCTTGGGGACTCTTATAGATTCTGTAGAAATGAAGATTTACCTGACAGAAGACAGGTTAACAAAGCTTCAAAATGCATGCCGTGTCCTTCATTCCATTCAACACCCGTCAGTAGCTCAATGCATGGAGGTGATCGGCTTAATGGTAGCGGCAATGGACATAGTACCCTTTGCACGCCTACATCTCAGACCGCTGCAATTGTGCATGCTAAGTCAGTGGAATGGGAATTACTCAGACTTGTCCCCTACTCTGAATCTGGATCAAGAGACCAGAAATTCTCTTCTATGGTGGCTTTCTCGGCCACATCTGTCCAGGGGGATGCCATTCAGCAGGCCGGACTGGACAATTGTAACAACAGACGCCAGCCTACTAGGTTGGGGCGCTGTCTGGAATTTTCTGAAGGCTCAGGGACAATGGAATCAGGAGGAGAGTCTCCTACCAATAAACATTCTGGAATTGAGAGCAGTTCTCAATGCCCTTCTGGCTTGGCCCCAGTTAACAACTCGGGGGTTCATCAGGTTTCAGTCGGACAACATCACTACTGTAGCTTACATCAACCATCAGGGAGGGACAAGAAGCTCCCTAGCAATGATGGAAGTATCAAAGATAATTCGCTGGGCAGAGTCTCACTCTTGCCACCTGTCAGCAATCCACATCCCGGGAGTGGAGAACTGGGAGGCGGATTCCTAAGTCGTCAGACTTTTCATCCCGGGAGTGGGAACTTCATCCGGAGGTCTTTGCCCAAATACTTCGACGTTGGGGCAAACCAGAGATAGATCTCATGGCGTCTCGACAGAACGCCAAGCTTCCTCGTTACGGGTCCAGATCCAGGGATCCGGGAGCGGTTCTGATAGATGCTTTGACAGCACCTTGGACCTTCGGGATGGCTTATGTGTTTCCACCCTTCCCGATGCTTCCTCGATTGATTGCCAGAATCAAACAGGAGAGAGCATCCGTGATTCTAATAGCGCCTGCATGGCCACGCAGGACTTGGTATGCAGATCTAGTGGACATGTCATTCTGTCCACCTTGGTCTCTACCTCTGAAACAGGACCTTCTGATCCAGGGTCCCTTCAAACATCAAAATCTAATTTCTCTGAAGCTGACTGCTTGGAAATTGAACGCTTGATTTTATCAAAACGTGTTTTTTCTGAGTCAGTTATTGATACCTTAATACAGGCTAGGAAGCCTGTTACCAGAAAAATTTACCATAAGATATGGCGCAAATACTTATATTGGTGCGAATCCAAGAGTTACTCATGGAGTAAGGTTAGGATTCCGAGGATATTGTCTTTTCTACAAGAAGGTTTAGAAAAGGGTTTATCTGCTAGTTCCTTAAAGGGACAGATTTCAGCTCTGTCCATTCTTTTACACAAACGTCTGTCAGAAGTTCCGGACGTTCAAGCTTTTTGTCAGGCTTTAGCTAGGATCAAGCCTGTGTTTAAAACTGTTGCTCCACCATGGAGTTTGAACTTAGTTCTTAATGTTTTACAGGGTGTTCCGTTTGAACCCCTTCATTCCATTGATATCAAGCTGTTATCTTGGAAAGTTCTGTTTTTAATGGCGATTTCCTCGGCTCGAAGAGTCTCTGAATTATCTGCCTTACATTGTGATTCTCCTTATCTGATTTTTCATTCAGACAAGGTAGTTCTGCGTACTAAACCTGGGTTCCTACCTAAGGTGGTCACTAACAGGAATATCAATCAAGAGATTGTGGTTCCATCTTTGTGTCCTAATCCTTCTTCGAAGAAGGAACGTCTGCTACACAATCTAGATGTAGTCCGTGCCCTGAAATTTTATCTACAGGCAACTAAGGATTTTCGACAAACGTCTTCCCTGTTTGTCGTTTATTCTGGTCAGAGGAGAGGTCAAAAAGCTTCGGCTACCTCTCTCTCTTTTTGGCTTCATAGCATAATACGGTTAGCCTATGAGACTGCTGGACAGCAGCCTCCTGAAAGAATTACAGCACATTCTACTAGAGCTGTGGCTTCCACTTGGGCCTTTAAGAATGAGGCTTCTGTTGAACAGATTTGCAAGGCTGCAACTTGGTCTTCTCTTCATACTTTTTCCAAATTTTACAAATTTGACACTTTTGCTTCTTCGGAGGCTGTTTTTGGGAGAAAGGTTCTTCAGGCAGTGGTTCCTTCCGTATAAAGAGCCTGCCTGTCCCTCCCGTCATCCGTGTACTTTAGCTTTGGTATTGGTATCCCAGAAGTAATGATGACCCGTGGACTGACCACACTTAACAGGAGAAAACAAAATTTATGCTTACCTGATAAATTCCTTTCTCCTGTAGTGTGGTCAGTCCACGGCCCGCCCTGTTTTTTATGGCAGGTAAAAAAAATTTGAATTATACTCCAGTCACCACTACACCCTTTGGCTTCTCCTTTCTCGTTGGTCCTTGGTCGAATGACTGGAGGTGACGTAGAGGGGAGGAGCTATATAGCAGCTCTGCTGGGTGAATCCTCTTGCACTTCCTGTTGGGGAGGAGTTAATATCCCAGAAGTAATGATGACCCGTGGACTGACCACACTACAGGAGAAAGGAATTTATCAGGTAAGCATAAATTTTGTTTTTAAAACATTAGATTGTTATTCATAATCCTCTATTCTAGATCAAGCCATATGGTGGCGAAGAGGTAAGTCAGCAGGCTGGGAAAAAACAGCAGCGGAAATAGAAACAGGTCCCAGGTTAAATTCTAGGCTCAAAGCTATACCTAAGGGGCAATTTGAGAATATTAGTTTTCTGTTTGCTGCAAGATCTTCCTACCTTCATCCAAGTCTTCATCCAAGCGGGGGCTGAAGAGGTCCATCATCCGGCTGAAGTCTTCATCCAAGCGGGGGCTGAAGAGGTCCATCATCCGGCTGAAGTCTTCTATCAAGCAGCATCTTCAATCTTCTTTCTTCCGGCTCCATCTTCATCCCACCAACGCGGAACATCCTTCCTCCACGACGAACTCCCGACGAATGAAGGTTCCTTTAAGGGACGTCATCCAAGATGGCGTCCCTCGAATTCCGATTGGCTGATAGGATTCTAGCAGCCAATCGGAATTAAGGTAGGAATAATCTGATCGGAACAGCCAATAGAATGCGAGCTCAATCTGATTGGCTGATTGGATCAGCCAATCGGATTGAACTTCAATATGATTGGCTGATTCCAGCAGCCAATCAGATTATTCCTACCTTAATTCCTATTGGCTGATAGAATACTATCAGCCAATCGGAATTCGAGGGACGCCATCTTGGATGACGTCCCTTAAAGGAACATTCATTCGTCGGGAGTTCGTCGTGGAGGAAGGATGTTCCGCGTCGGCGGGATGAAGATGGAGCCGGAAGAAGATTGAAGATGCCGCTTGATAGAAGACTTCAGCCGGATGATGGACCTCTTCAGCCCCCGCTTGGATGAAGACTTCAGCCGGATGATGAACCTCTTCAGCCCCCGCTTGGATGAAGACTTCAGCCGGATGATGGACCTCTTCAGCCCCCGCTTGGATGAAAAATTCGGCTCGGCTGAGTGAAGATGACTCAAGTTAGGAAGATCTTCAGGGGGGTAGTGTTAGGTTTTTTTAAGGGGGGTTTGGGTGGGTTAGAGTAGGGGTGTGTGGGTGGTGGGTTTTAATGTTGGGGGGTATTTATATTTTTTTTTAGAGGCAAAAGAGCAGAATTCTTTGGGGCATGCCCCGCAAAAGGTACTTTTAAGGGCTGGTAAGGTAAAAGAGCTTTACAATTTTATTTTAGAATAGGGTAGGGAATTTTTTTATTTTGGGGGCTTTGTTATTTTATTAGGGGGCTTAGAGTAGGTGTAATTAGCTTAAAATTGTTGTAATATTTTTATAATGTTTGTAAATTATTTTTTTATTTTTTGTAACTTAGTTCTTTTTTATTTTTTGTACTTTAGTTAGTGTATTTATTTGTATTTATTTGTAGGTATTTGTATTTAATTTATTGATAGTGTAGTGTTAGGTTTAATTGTAACTTAGGTTAGGATTTATTTTACAGGTAATTTTGTATTTATTTTAACTAGGTAGCTATTAAATAGTTATTAACTATTTAATAGCTATTGTACCTGGTTAAAATAAATACAAAGTTGCCTGTAAAATAAATATAAATCCTAAAATAGCTACAATATAATTATTATTTATATTGTAGCTATATTAGGGTTTATTTTACAGGTAAGTATTTAGCTTTAAATAGGAATAATTTATTTCATAAGATTTAATTTATTTTGTTAGAATAAAATTATATTTAACTTAGGGGGGTGTTAGTGTTAGGGTTAGACTTAGCTTTAGGGGTTAATACATTTATTAGAGTAGCGGCGAGGTCCGGTCGGCAGATTCGGGGTTAATACTTGAAGTTAGGTGGCGGCGAAGTTAGGGAGGGCAGATTAGGGGTTAATACTATTCATTATAGGGTTTTTGAGGCGGGAGTGAGGCGGATTAGGGGTTAATAACTTTATTATAGTAGTGGCGAAGTCCGGTCGGCAGATTAGGGGTTAATAATTGTAGGTAGGTGGCGGCAACGTTGGGGGCGGCAGATTAGGGGTTAATAAATATAATATAGGGGTCGGCGGTGTTAGGGGCAGCAGATTAGGGGTACATAGGGATAACATAGGTTGCGGCGGTGTACGGAGCGGCAGATTAGGGGTTAAAAATAATATGCAGGGGTCAGCGATAGCGGGGGCGGCATATTAGGGGTTAATAAGTGTAAGGTTAGGGGTTTTTAGACTCAGGGTTCATGTTAGGGTGTTAGGTGCAGACTTAGGAAGTTTTTCCCCATAGGAAACAATGGGGCTGCGTTAGGAGCTGAACGCTGCTTTTTTGCAGGTGTTAGGTTTTTTTTCAGCTCAAACTGCCCCACTGTTTCCTATGGGGGAATCGTGCACAAGCACGTTTTTGAAGCTGGCCGCGTCCGTAAGCACCGCTGGTATTGAGAGTTGCAGTGGCGGTAAATATGCCTGTACACTCCCTTTTTGGAGCCTAACGCAGCCCTTCTGTGAACTCTAAATACCAGTGGCATTTAAAAGGTGCGGGGGGAAAAAAGCATGCGTGGCTAACACACCCCTTTGGCCGCAGAACTCTAAATCTAGCCGTAAGTGTTGCACTCTGACAGAGCCTCTGGTCCTGATTCCTGTTTGAATACAGATTTGTTGGATTTCCTGGTGCCTGATTACTGCTTCATTTTGAGACTACTCTGCTGGATTTTCCCTTGGCACTGTGTTTGTTTCTGGACTGATTTCCTGGCAATTGACCTTGGCTAATTCTCTGATATTTCCTAAATTAGAAAGATCTGCATTCCTGTCTGTTACTACAAAGTTACCAGTCTACAGCCTATGCAAGTATCCTGTCTATTATTACAAAGTTACCTGATTGCAGCATCTCTTCATATCCTGCTTGTTACTGCCAAGTTTTGGTCTACAGCATATCTACGTAAATTGCCTGCTATTGCCATGTTCTTGTCTACAGTTTATTTACATTTTTGCCTGCTTTAAAGGGCCATAATACCCAAATGTTTAAACACTTGAAAGTGATGCAGCATAGCTGTAAAAAGCTGATTAGAAAATATCACTTGAACATCTCTATGTAAAAAAGAAAGATATTTTACCTCAAAAGTTCCTCAGTAGCCACCTCCCATTGTAAAGGATTTCTAAGCAGCATTTTAGTGTGTTTGTCCTGGGACATCTGAAGGGACTAGCATCGTGCACTCTCATATTATTTCACCAATCAGGTAAAGGAAGCTTACTATGAAATCTCATGAGAGTTAAGTCAAATCTCATGAGATCACAGTAAGAGTTCATGACCTCAGCACTGCTGATGCTGATTGGCTGCTGTTCATTTCTTCATTTTTTTTAATTTTTTTACCTGCAGCTGGGAGCAGCTGAGTATAACTTTTTACACAGAACTTACTCTGCTGAGCTGAGGAGATTGTGAGGTAAAATATCTTCCTTTTTTACATAGAGATGCTCAGGTGATATTTTCCTGTCAGCTTTTTACAGTTATACTGCATCAGTTTCAAGGGATTTAGCATATGAGTATTATGTCCCTTTAAGATTGTCTTAACCAAGTTACTTTGTATTCTTGTCTGCACAGAAACGTTGTCTTTTATCTAGTTTGTATCTCTCTGCATTGCTAATTAACCTATCATTAAAACCTTCACCTTTATTTCCTAAAACCTTGTACCAGTTTAATTATGCCAAAAAGGAAAGACTCACGCAGACAAAACACAACTTTAACCCCAGAAGCTGACACCTCTGCACAACAGCTTCCTTTACCTGAACCTGCTTCCATGAAGAGTGTGACAATGACCATCATGTCTAATATAGGTATTTACATCACATTTTTTGAAAAATGTCTTTGTGTGTATAACTTGATCTATAACAAAAATAGATAGATCTAGGAAAGTTGCCTCAGTTTTTTTAATCTCAGGTGTTAATATAATATTTATATTGTTATTATTGATATGTGATATAAAAAGATCTAGAGTATCTAGACCTCCCTTCCAAATACAAATTACATCATCAATATATCTCCGCCATGTCACAAGGTTTGCCCCATTAGGATCACTTGACCACACAAAAAGGTGCTCAAAGTGATCTATGTAGATTTTAGCATAACTTGGGGTGAACCTGGTACCCATGGTGGTTCCACAGATTTGTAAATATTGATTATCATTAAACCAGAATGAATTGTGTGTTAATATAAAATCTATCGATTGAATAATAAATTCAAGAAGTGGATAATTCAGGATCCTGTTCCAATTTCCATCTAACTGCTTGTAGACCTTTTTGGTGGTCAATGATAGAATATAGGGAATGTCACATCCATTGTGGCCCAACAGTAGTGGGATTCCCATTTAGTTTCATTTAGTATATTTAACACATGATTTGGATTTCTGAGCATTTGGTTGCAGAAAAAAAAATCAATGAAAGCTGACAAATTGGATGTTAAGGAATCAATCCCACTAATAACGGGACGTCCTGGTGGTCTAGTTAGATGTTTGTGGGAGTTGTAAGAGTTTTAGGCCTCTAGTTATCAAGGTCTGGCGGACCTGATCCGACAGTGCAGATCAGGTCCGCCAGACCTCGCTGAATACGGCGAGCAATACGCTCGCCGTATTCAGCATTGCACCAGCAGCTCACAAGAGCTGCTGGTGCAACGCCGCCCCCTGCAGACTCACGGCCAATGGGCCGCCAGCATGGGGGTGTCAATCAACCCGATCGTACTCGATCGGGTTGTATTGTGGCGATGTCTGTCCGCCTGCTCTGAGCAGGCGCACAGGTTATGGAGCAGTGGTCTTTGTGACCGCTGCTTCTTAACTGCTGTTTCTGGCGAGCCTGCAGGCTCGCCAGAAACACAGGGCATCAATCTCCATTCGGAGCTTGATACATATGCCCCATTGAGTCTGATTTATAAAGAAATTAATATACTTGTTGTGAGATCATTTCTCTGTCTATTGCTTGTAACAGCATGTTCTGTAGTTCCTGGCAAAATCTTTTCTTTGGATTATCTTTTAATATTTGATAGGATTTTATCTGATAAAAATTCATATCTGCTTCATGTAAATAATATTCCCTATCCATGATAACTATGCCACCACCCTTGTCAGCTTCTTTGATGATTATATCTTCTCTTTTATGTAAAGATTTGAAAATGTCAGATTCCTGTTTAGTCATGTTAAAATATTTAGGTTTTTGTTGTATGTTTTCTATGTCTTTTAAAATCAATTTGCTCGGATAGCAGCAGGGAAGTATACAGAGGAAGTGTTACATACACATATTCACATGGCTAATTAATATGCATGATATCACAGAGGGTTAGCACCCTATTGGCTGATAGGAGATGAGTCATAGTTTTGCCAAAGGACTTGACTCAGGTCATGTGAGCGGAGTCTCACAGAGACATAGATTGGAGAATAACCTCATGGATGGAGGATGACTATAACATCCAGAAAACAGATATAGATGAGTTACTTATAGATAGATGAAAGCAGGTATATTATTGAATGGGGGAATGTCTTGTAAAGAGAAGTGCTGCGGTGGATGGGCATGTCTAAGGACACAAACACACACACTATATAATGGGAGTGTTTTTGTTAGATGGGCAAGCCTCTGATGAAGTGGGATTGGACCCGTAAAAAACTTGCAAGGCCACGCCCACTTACTGCAGCGTTTGATTGCTTTGTTTTATGAAACCGGTCCAAGGGAGCACCTTGGTCTGGATCCTCTAACAGTTGCTGTATTTAAGTTTTGCACATATTGGCTTGACTTTTGGGACTGAATTTGTTTGAATGCACTGTCATGAGATGCAGGACACAGCATAGAAGTTACAACGCTATTTTATTGCAGAGCATACAGTATTCCACAAAAGTGAGTACATCCCTCACATTTTTGTAAATATTTTATCATGTGACAACACTGAAGAAATTGCTACAATGAAGAACTTTGCTACAATGCAAAGTAGTGAGTGTACAGCCTGTATAAGTGTAAATTTGCTGTCCCCTCAAAATAACACAACACACAGCCATTAATGTCTAAACCGTTGACAACAAAAGTGAGTACACCCCTAAGTGGAAATGTCAAAATTGGGCCCAAAGTGTCAATATTTTGTGTGGCCACCATTATTTTTCAGCACTGCCTTAACCCTCTTGGGCATGGAGTACACCAGAGCTTCACAGGTTGCCACTGGAGTCCTCTTCCACTCCTCCATGACATCACAGAGCTGGCGGATGTTAGAGAACTTGTGCTCCCCCACCTTCCGTTTCAGGATGCCCCATACATGCTCAAAAGGATTTAGGTCTGGAGACATGCTTGGCCAGTCCATCACCTTTACCCTCAGCTTCTTTAGCAAGGCAGTGGTCATCTTGGAGGTGTGTTTGTGGCGGTTATCATGTTGGAATACTGCCCTGCGGCCCAGTCTCCTAAGGGAGGGGATCATGCTCTGCTTCAGTATGTCCCAGTACATGTTGGCATGCATGGTTCCCTCAATGAACTGTAGCTTCCCAGTGCTGGCAGCACTCATGCAGGCCCAGACCAGGACACTCCCACCACCATGCTTGACTCTAGGCAAGACACACTTGTCCTTGTACTCCTCACCTGGTTGCCACCACACATGCTTGACACAATCTGAACCAAATACTTTTATCTTGTCTCATTGGACCACAGGACATGGTTCCAGTAATCCATGTCCTTAGTCTGCTTGTCTTTAGCAAACTGTTTGTGCATCATCTTTAGAAGAGGCTTCCTTCTGGGACGACAGCCATGCAGACCAATTTGATGCAGTGTGCGGCGTATGGTCTGAGCACTGACAGACTGACAACCTCACCCCTTTAACCTCTGCAGCAATGCTGGCAGCACTCATACATCTATTTCCCAAAGACAACCTCTGGCTATGACCCTGAGCATGTGCACTCAGCTTCTTTGGTCGACCATGGCGAGGCCTGTTCTGAGTGGAACCTGTCCTGTGAAACCGCTATATGGTCTTGTCCACTGTGCTGCAGCTCAGTTTCAGGGTCTTGGCAATCTTCTTATAGCCTAGGCCATCTTTATGTAGAGAAACAATTCTTTTTTTCAGATCATCAGAGAGTTCTTTGCCATGAGGTGTCATGTTGAACTTCCAGTGACCAGTATGAGAGAGTGTGAGAGCGATAACACCAAATTTAACACACCTGCTTCCCATTCACACCTGAGACCTTGTAACACTAACGAGTCACATGACACTGGGGAGGGCAAATAGCTAATTGGGCCCAATTTGGACATTTCGACTTAGGGGTGTACTCACTTTTGTTGCCAATGGTTTAGCCATTAATGGATGTGTGTTGAGTTATTTTGAGGGGACAGCAAATTTACACTGTTATACAGGCTGTACACTCACTACTTTACATTGTAGCAAAGTGTCATTTCTTCAGTGTTGTCACATGAAAAGATATAATAAAATATTTACATAAATGTGAGGAATGTACTCACTTTTGTGGGATACTGTACGTAAGTATACAGCTTGTACAACACATCTTACTTGGTAACTGCGACATAGACAATAGCCACTATAAGCCACGCCCCCATCCGGTGACGTCGCCTCCCACTCATCACATCTTTCCCTTTTTCTAAGGACAAAGCATAATATTTTTTTTTAGAGTACATCAAGGTATACAAGAAGCATACAAAAATAGTTTTGTTTAGTGTATAACAAATAACAAGTTAAAGAGAATATATATGAACAATAAGAAATACAATCCTGACTTGAACATCAGGGTAGACTACCCTAGACCACAGTGACAATGGGATTTTTCTGCCCATTCTTCTGGTCACTGCTCTAACTAGTGCTAATCCCGATATCGGGCTGGAAGTTTCACCACTCTTTCACTTGACGTCATTTTACATGAACTGTCCTCTGATACAGAAGAAGGTGATTGAAAGTCTGCTGGAAGCAAAGAAGTATCGTCACTGTGATCTTGCTGAGGGGAAGGCACCCCTCTTTATACAGGGGATCCCACCTGAGGCATCCAGTCCCAAACTCTCAGGTACTGGCTGAAGATGTCTTTTATTTCGATGTGTGACTGTCCCTCCATCAGTAAGGACTACATAAGACCTTGGTTCTGGAGAGCGTCCAATTACCATAGCAGGCGTCTTCCATTTCTTCTCATCATCCAGTTTAACTCTGACACTTTGCCCCACATTCAGCTCCTGCAAGGGCCTCACAGAGTGTTTTCTGTCGTAGAAGAATCGATAACCCCTTTTAGCCTCTTCATTCCTCCTAAGGACCTCATCCCGAGGAACAGAGCTGGTCGGCTGGAAGACACCCACAGAGGGTAAAGTGGTGCGAATCTGACATCCTGCAGGAAGCTGAGTAGAAATCAAGGGCTCCCTTCTGTGAGTAGGCCAGCGTTCCCGGCAAAAGGCACATTTTGACACGTGGCTAGCAATGTCGGAACTGATCCCAGGCCACCATACTGCCGTAGCTGCACTTTGTAATGCCCAAGTGGCCATCATGCATCCTGCTTAACATCTTCTGCAGCATGCTAACAGGAATAACAATGTGGTCCTGGAACAGCACCATCCCATCCAGTTCCGTGAGCTGCGACCTTTCTGACTAGTAAGAACTTAAAGATATCCAGGCTGCCTGGCTCCCGTCCAACCTTCTTTTATGTACTTAATAATTTCTTGAAGGTCTGTATCTAAACGTGTCTCCTTTCTTATTTGCTCTAGCTTTCCTGACAAAATGGATTTGTATGCCAGAACTGAATTTGCATACACTTTCACATCTGATTCCGTTGAAGATTCTTCAGCAGGAGCCAGCGGGAGCCTGGAAAGTGTATCTGCCACTACCAGTTGTATCCCCAGCACATGCACTGCCTGAACGTCGAACCTGAGCAGCCTCATCGGAAGTCTCTGTCATCTTAAGGGTGTTTTGTCAGTATCATAGGAGTTGATTAGAGGGACTAGCGTTTTTTGGTCAGTCTCCAGACTAAATTTCTCTAAACCCACAAAGTAACACTGGAAGAGCTCACAGGCCCAAACTGCAGCCAGGCACTCTTTTTAAATTTGGGCATATTTCGACTCAGCAGCCGTCAGTGTACCGGAACAGTAGGCGATGGGCTGTAGTTTGTTCTTATTCAGCTGCAGGCCCCTAGCCCATAACTGCTTGCATCAGCACTAACCACAGTCTTTTTAGAAGGGCAGACCCCAGCAAGGACTTGACCTGTACAAAAGCTTCTTCCTGTGAAGGACCCCAGACCCAGGCAGCATCTTTCTTCAACAACTTTGTGATAGGGTGTAGTATTGTGGATAAATCTGAAAGGATTTGTCTCAGCTTGTGTACATCTGAAGGACTTTTCATTTGTTCAATAGCAAGGATTTTATCAGGGTCCGGCTTTGACGACATCTGCATTGATGATATGCCCAAAGTAACATAACTCAGGTTTTCTAAAATGGCATTTCTCTTTATTTACTTTTATCCCAGACTCTCTACTGGTCTGCAGCACACAGCTCAATCACTGGCCATGTTCTTCCAATGTAGACCCATACACTAAAATGTTGTCCATGATGACTGCTGTGCCCTCGTGGTCCCTTAGGAGGGAACTCATCTCTCTTTGAAAGATTTCAGGAGTAGAGGATATCCCGAAGGGGAGTCTGCAGAAGCAAAACAGACCTACCGGTGTAATGAAGGTATTCAGTTTGCGGCACTGTGGATCTAGAGGTATCTGCCAAAAGCCTCTGGAAGCATCCAGTGTAGAGAAGAACTTCATCCCAGCCAGTTTCGGAGCTATGTCTTCAAGTGTTGGCAGCACATATCTCTCTCTCTTCACTGCCTCATTCAGCCTTTTCAAGTCTACGCAGATGCGTACCTTCCCGTTTTTCTTTACAACAGGCACAATGGGGGCACACCAGTCAGTTGCTTCAACAACCTCTTTAGTAACTCCCATATTCTTCATACGCAAAAGTTCCTCCTCCATGTGAGGCATGAGCGGGAACAGAATTCTACGAGGAGTGGTAATGCTGTATGTGACTGCATCACGTTTAAGTGATATACAGACTGGGTTGCAATTCAGTAGGCCCAATTCACCAAACATGTCTTCCGAAATCTCATTCACTCTAGCGACAAGGCCCAAACCACAGGCTGCTTTCCTGCTCAATAGGTTGTTAACACACTGACCTCTAATTACATGTACCAACATGGTGAATTTCCTCTGCTTGTACTCACAGCTGGCAAGAAATTTCCTGCACAATCGATGCGGCCACCAGGACTATGAACTTTCGTTGTAATTTTCACCAGTTGAAGATGTCGTAGCATTTTTATGAATGCTACAAGGGACAGAACAGTCTGCTCCCGTGTCAATCTTGAAGGCAACCTTGGCTCCCATTACATTTAGGGTAACCCACCAATCTTCCTCTGAACCAGACCTTTCAACAACAGACCCTACAAAGGACACTTCTTGACCCTCCTGGTCACCATCCACCTGCATCTCCTTAATATATTCAGTTTTACACGCCACTTCAAAATGACCCATTCGGTTACACTTTCTATTATTATTATTATTATTATTATCGGTTATTTGTAGAGCACCAACAGATTCCGCAGCGCTATTAACAAAGGCAGAGTACAAAAAAAAAAAAAAAAAACAGTTATAGGGATCAAATGGGTAGAGGGCCCTGCCAAGAGTTGCACTGTTGTAGTCAGCTCTTGAGAAGGTGATCAACAAACAGCTGGACTCTTAAACTTACATGCTAGGGGGGATCACGGGATAGCAATGGAGGAGAGGAACTGGTATAAAGTAAGGTTAGCGTAGGTTGTATGCATCCCTGAACAGTAGAGTCTTTAGGGAGCACTTGAAGCTTTTAAAACTAGAAGAGAGTTGGGGCGGAGCTAGCTAGCAAGGAGAGCAGACGTGGGTTCATAGAGCTCCTCTGCTACAATTGATTAAAAGTGGACAAATACACAAATCCCTAATGACCTAACCTGTTAAACTCCTCAGAGGTTAAGGGTAACCAACCACGTCTGCTGACCCTTCAAAGAACGAATCTTTAATCTGTGGATTCCGGAGCTTTCTCTGTGGCATTGCTGTTCGGGGCCTAAATCAATTAATGAGGCAGTGTGGATATAATTCCTCCTAACATTATTGAAGAATCCCTCTCTTAATACCCGCTAAATGGATTTGGAGGCGGCACTGCACAGGTTCGAGGATCGTGTATGTGGGATCCTAGAGGATCACTTCTCAGAAATGAACTTGTTCATAATTTGGAGGACTTCCGTTTGGGGCGGAGTTAACAGGTAGCGTGCAGGTAGCTACCTCGTACCTCGCTGTCCTAGTTTATGGGACTCTAAGATCTACCATTCTACCGTAGTCTACCTTGCCCGGATTGTACAGACTCGGGCCGGCAGGAGATCCGCGGATCACGGTGGGAAGTCTATAAGAGGCAAAAACAAGCTTTGATGCTAAAGCACCCCTTTTACCGTTACTGTGTTCCAATACACTGGATTTTAACGTTCAAGCTTGGCCGGTTATACAGCACCTGATACACTAAGTGAAGCTTCTACAAACAAGCAGACGGAGGTGCAAGCTGTAACTGCAGCATGGTGCAGACCGGGTAAAGGTGACCGGATTATACAGCAATAATACCCTCTACGTATAGGCGGTCTATGGTGCGCTACTAAGAAGGAAAGTGGAGTTTGCCGGGAAAGATCTCCCATTTGGGAAACAGCAAGAATGCTAGCGGGGGATGGGCAAATCCCACGGCCCCTGTGTTAGCATGTGTTGTGGTGAAGCGCTTGTTTTGGAGTAAAGAGGAAAAGGTGCAGCAGAAAGGAAAGAACCGGCTTGGTTGCAGCAGCGTGGAGAAGATTTTCAAGGCCCCGGTAAACTCCATATGTCGCCGAAGTAGCAGCAGTAGCGTGAGTAGACCCTGAAGACTGGGTGAGTGGCTAAAGTTAAACTTTAACAAAAGGAACATTTTATTAATAGCCTCTGTGAGAGGTGCTGTTGAAGGTAATTGAAGTGGGGTTTCTAAAAATCAGCGTGGGTTTTGAAAATAAAGCCTCAGTGGCTTGGAGCTGAAAGAAGAGCTTCTCTGTAAAGCACTTACATTCTGAGGAACCCCATAAGTTGTTTACCTACAAATAACTGTGTTACAAAGTGCTGTTACAAAGTACTGTTAAAGTTTGGTTGCATTAAGGAGACGTGCACTTATATGTTGATTAAAAATTGCAAATACCAACCTCTTGTATAAGAAGCATATGGATACAATATTGGAAGCATGAGGTTTCCTAGCATGTAATATATACTACAGGAAAACCTAGGAATAGTGTTTCTGCTGTCTATCGTTTAGGTACTCTGCAGTGGAAGGCGATTGTGGGGGAAAAATTGTTTTTATATTGCTCCCACATATAAAACTGAGAAATAGGGTCCAAGAGACGCTTACTGGCGAGTTTGCTTGGAAAGTAACAGAGGCCCTGAAAATGTCTTGTTGAAATTGAGATATTCTATCCTGGAACTACTCTGGCGTTTAGATCCACCGTTCTATGTTGTGAACTGTGAGAATGGTTGCTATATAGATCTAAGTCAGAAGGTTAACTAAGAACAAGATTGAATTGTGTATATTGAAATCTAGTGTAAACTGTATTGTGATAAGATATTCAATATTTAACATCTGTATTAATTTCGTCTAACCATTCTGAGAAATTATCTTTGCCTATTAAGGAAACTCTGCAGACCTGATAGTGTTAATTAAGTATTCTTGCTGAGAGTTTTGTCGGAAGTATCAGTCTGCAGTAGAATAATAGATAATTGGTAAATCATGGATGTTGCTTGTTTCTGCTTTAAGGATTAGTAAAGAACAAAGCCAATTAGGAGTCTTAAGGGGGAATAGCGCCCCTCCTGTCCTGGGTTTTTTTTTTTTTTTTTCTTGCACACCTTGTCACTACCCGATTGGGGGTGACAGAGCATAAAATGATATATACACAGTAAGGAATATCGCACATTGTCACCAGATACACATCACAGGTATCACAACACTAGAAGTTTCTGTTTTTTTACAACACACTTTTTTCATTTTTTGCTTTTCACATATCACGTGTTCTTTTTTTTTTTTTTTTTTTGTATCCTGCTACAACCCCTTAGGGGGCTGCAGTGAATAAATACACTCACACGCACGGAAGAATTGTGCATAATTTTTGTAAATACACATTACACTGTGGTGAATGGAGAGACACATCTCCCACCAGAAAGGGGCCTCACCTATAATGCCACCCAAGTATAAGGACAAGAAAGGCAATACTAAACACATAGATACATCTCAAGACACCCCCCAAGAAACTGGAACTGTGAATTTTTCTTGCAGTGACATGTCAGAATTCTTGGCCGAAATGGCAAAAGTAATGACACCGCACCTAGAAGCAGTTAAACAAGAAATCAAGACGGAGATAGTTAATCTTACAGAAGAGATTAGGCAATTCACAGCTAGAATGGACGAGGTGGAGACAAGAGTGTCTGATTTAGAGGATAGGGTGAATTCTGTCGTTTCTGTATCGGATATTCAGGATAAGGCCATCACTCAGCTGCAAAATCGAATAGAGGACCTTGAAGATAGGTCGAGGCGAAATAATTTGAGAGTGATTGGCCTACCTGAATCAACTGAATTCAGAGATTTGCTACAATTTGTTTCGGTCACCCTGCCTCAGGCCCTCTTGATTCCACCTCCCTCTACACCATTTTTGATTGAGAGAGCCCATAGAATTGGGATACTTAGAGAGAATAGCCCTATCTCCAGGCCGAGACCTGTTATTTTTAAGTTTGTCAATTATCAAGACAAAGTTTTATTTTTGAGTTATTATAGGAAGCTTAATGCCCTTAATATTAATGCACATAGGATCTGGATCTATCAAGATTTTTCTACAGAAACTAGAGCCAAAAGAAAGGAAATGGCCCCTTTTTTTGATAAATTCCTCAAAGCTGAATATAATGTTAGATTGGTGTACCCGGCAAAACTTTTAATTAACAAGGCTGGAACTTCTTATGTAGTGAATAATAGGGAGGAAGCGTTGTCTTTTTGCAAAAAAATGGATATTGTATGAGCTAGTACAAAATATGTGAATTGATCTGTTGTATTTAACAATAATTTGAGGAAAGATGCTGATTATTTTGTATTGGAATATGAATCATGTCATTTTGATGGACAAGCTGTCATTTGCAAAAAGAGAAGAGAAAAAAAAATGGATAATAATTTTTTTTTTTTATTAAGTATAAAATAAGGGAATTTGATTCGATGTATCTAACAATAGTTAGTGGAAAAGGTGTTGATTATTATGTATTGGAATATGGATTGTTTTATGTTGCCGGACAAGTGTCTATATTTTATTTATTTAATTTATTTTTATTTATTTTTTATTTTTTTGTTTTTACTCCTCCCAGCCTCTCTCACCCCTTACCTGTTCTCGCGGCATGCATGTTTCCTTAGTGATTTATGTTTCTTATGTCGTGTCGCCCAGTTGAATCTATTTTTCAGGGTATATGTTGGATAATCTTAGTTTGGTATCTTGGAATGTAGGGGGCATAAAATCCCCAATAAAAAGGAAAGCGATAATTAAACATTTGGCAAAACTTAGACCTAATATCGCCTTCCTCCAAGAGACACACTTAAAAGATTCGGAAACTTTGAAATTGCAGACTAGTTGGGTAGGAGAGGTGATCGCCTCCCCTTTTAAATCTTGTAAACGAGGAGTTGCTATCCTTTTTAATAAAAATTGGGAATATAAGATAGAATCAATTAAACGAGATCCGGAAGGGCGATTTCTAATAGTCGAAATTACTGTTAATAAAAGTCGTTATGTACTTTGCAACATTTATGGCCCCAATAAAATGGACAGGGTATTCTGGGATAAGATGCTATTACATCTCCATAAATTTGTTGGACAACAACTTATAGTGGCAGGAGATTTTAATTTAGTAGCGGAGCCCATTTTAGATAGAGACAAGGAAGTATTTAGCTTCCCGCGGGATAGGAAGACTCGTATCCTCCGGGAATTTTGTTCGCAATTAGGGTTAATAGATGTCTGGCGTAACCAAAATCCAGATGTAAGAGCCTTTACATGTCTATCTAAGGGGCATCGCTCCTTATCAAGGATAGATTTCTTTTTGGTCGCAGATAAAATGATTGGCTGGGATTGGAAAGCAGATATCGGAGATATAACAATTTCAGATCATGCTACAATTACATTGCTGCTGAACATAATAAATAGACAAACTGTTCCCAGTCAAACGGTGTTCTTCCCTAAGTATCTGGTAAATGATATAAAATTTCAGAACTGGCTGAGTAATCAATGGCGTGAATATGAGTTTTTCAATAATTCTTATGCAGACAAACCGGAGGTATATTGGGAAGCGGCGAAAGCCGTAATTCGTGGTGAAATCAAGGCATACCTATGCAAGCGTAAAAGAAAATTTAAACACCAAGAGATACAATTGAATAATCGGGTGAGAAACACGTACACAGCATATCTGCGAGAGCACTCTAGCGAGAAATGGCGGAAATATTTAGAGGCGAAAATAGCCCGAGATATTTTTATCCAGCAGAAAACTGCTGCCGAAGTACAAAGGCAGAAAGCTCTATATGGCGGTTTTGCGGGACGCTCAGCCACATTTTTGGCTAAGTTAACTAAAACAACTCATCGTAACATGATAACCGCCATCAGATCTAAAACAAATAGATTCACTAAAAATTCAGATATCTGTAAAAATTTTCACCAATATTTTTCTGATTTATATAAAGCTGAGGACTATGATTTGGATAGACAGAAACAATTTTGGGACAAGATTAAGACTCCTAAAATCTCGTCAGAAAGCTTGGCAGAAATTAACAAACCAATTGAAGACCAAGAGGTTTATGCAGCAATTAAAGCTGCTAAAACTAATAAAGCTGCAGGCCCAGACTGTCTCCCTATTGAATTTTATAGGATACTGCAGTTACAGATTGTCTCAAACCTTACGAAATTATTTAATCATTATTTTATTGAGAATATTAAGTGCTCCACATATTTTGCTGCTGCGCTGATCTCCTTGATCCCAAAAAAAAACAAAGATTTGGAGTTACCAGAATCTTACAGACCTATATCGGTCCTTAATACGGATTACAAACTTTTAACATCTATCTTAGCGAAAAGATTAAAATCTCATCTAGGAACAATAATTCATGAAAATCAGTCAGGGTTTATGGCTGGGAGAAACCCTACTAAAAATACGCGTAAGATCATGACGTTGCTTGATTTTTTTTGGAACAAACTTAGACTAACAAAGCAGAATAACATACCAGATTTGGCGTTATTAACGGTCGACGCGGAGAAAGCGTTCAACCGCATCTCTTGGCTGCATTTATTTTTTTCACTAGAACAATTCGGTTTGTCGGGACATATTTTAGAATTCACATGGTTGATATATAGCTCTCCAATATCTTCATTATTAATTAAC
Source organism: Bombina bombina (assembly GCF_027579735.1). NCBI lineage: Eukaryota > Metazoa > Chordata > Amphibia > Anura > Bombinatoridae > Bombina > Bombina bombina. Next base: position 500,380,208 of record NC_069504.1, read on the forward strand.
GGGGAAACCTCACAACGGTTAATACTTCAGAGGGGCACCCGACAGGGATGCCCCTTATCCCCATTGCTATTTAATATATCCCTAGAACCTTTTGCAATTTTACTTCGGCAACAATTAAAGGGGATTAGTATAGGAGATCAAAAACTTGTTTTATTAATGTATGCAGATGATATAATCTTGTGTCTGAGTGACATTGCACAAAGTCTTTCTCTTTTGTTAGAATCAACAGAATTGTTTGGTGCAATTTCGGGTTACAAAATTAATCTTACTAAATCCGAATTATTATGGATTAATAGACAAAAGCAGAATATTGAACATCCGTTTTCTGAGACTACGCAAATTACATATCTTGGTATCAGATTAAGTGTGAATCCAGAAGAATGGTATAAACTTAATTTCACTAAATGCTTTCAGGAGTGTAGGGAAAGAATGGAAGGATGGAAGAATCTGCCCATCTCCCTGTTTGCTAGAGCTACACTTATAAAGACTATTCTTTTTCCTAAAGTGTTTTATCTTATTCAAAATATTCCGATTCCCCTAAAAAAAATAGATATAAATAAATTCGATAGGGCATGTTCCATATTACTTTGGAAAGGAGCTAGGGCTCGTGTTGCTGTGGCACGACTCACATGTAGTAGAGATGCGGCAGGTCTATCTCTCCCAAATATACAATTTTACAGTTTAGCAGCGCGGGTAAAGGTGGCAGTTGATTGGCTAACCGAACAGAATCAGGTTTCTGAGGTTGCATGGGAGACAGCTCTCGTAATTCCGTTTCGATTGGATGCTATTTTACATTGTCCTATGACTGCACTCCCCTCTTCCCTCTTTTCTTTGATAACATATAGAAATATTATTTGCGCATGGCAAAAATTTTGTGTACTGTTAGGATGTTCTCCATATATATCGAAATATCTCCCCATTACAGGGAATCCAAATTTTGTTCCAGGTATGTCTGTAGAGGTTTTCAGGCTATGGCTCTCTAAAGGATTGATATTTGTTGCACAGTTGTTGAAATCTGATTTAACAGTGCTGTCTTTTGCCGAACTAAGACAACAATTTGGACTTTCGAATAAAGAGTTTTTTGCTCATCTACAGATAAGACATTATATATCTGAACTTAAACAAAATTATGGAGAGGATTGGATATTTACGTTTCAATCTCAAATTAATAGTTTTCAACACGGTTTATATTCCATTGCCCCGTTTTATATGCTTCTTAATCTTGGACCTTCAAATGAACAAAGAGAATATATTGTTGCGAAATGGAGTAGTCTCTTCCCTGAGATAAATAGTCAAACTATAACAAATACATTTAAAATTATGGACAAAAGTTGGGTGTTGACTGCATGGAGAGAATCCCAGGTGAAGATCTCTTTTATGACCTATCTGACTCCTGCAAAGTTGTCTGCTTGGTATAAGGTAACGATCAGTTGTCCCAAGTGCTCTGCTGTTAAAGCTGACCTTATGCATTGTTTTTGGGCTTGTCCAAAAATTGGTCAATTTTGGTTGAAAGTAATGTATTGGATGCGAACAACTCTTAATTTGAATAATCATATTCAACCATTAGATATATTCTTTTTGGTCCAATCACAAGAAACTTTGAAGCAAGTTGGATTAATCAACATGATTTTACTTTTAGGGCGAAATATGTTATTAAGAGCCTGGAAAGCTAAAGCAGCTCCTAGTGTGAAAGAGCTTAAAAATGCTCTGTTTGCACAATTTATATCTGACCAATTGAATCTTTCCAATCAGACTGATAGGCGATTAGAGGTTTTTTTTAAGCAATGGAAATTATTCATCTTATCATTTCCATTAGAGACGCAAATTGTGATGGTCAAACCGCTGAGGGACTCGATATATGTCCAACTACAAATATTGGCTGGTAATTTCCCTAGTATATGGGGGAATGACTCTAGCGGAGTGATTGGGTGAGGGGGGTGGGGAGGATAGGAGGGAACAATTTTCCCCTTTGTCCCTTTCTCTTTTTTTTTCTTCTTCTTTTCCCTCTCCCTTTTTTTTTTTTTTTTTTTTTTTAATATGTGTTTAGAATACACTAAGGCTAGGAGTACGTTTAGTAGCGATGCCCTTTTTGACGGCAAATAGGGGTATACTGTATAGTTAATTTTGTGTTTAGAAAAAATGGTTTTGATACATATCAAGATAAGAGAAATGTTTGCTTTGAATTTGGTTGAATTGTATTGTATATAAAATCCAATAAAGATGATATTTAAAAAAAAAAAAAAAGAAATGAACTCGTTACTCACCCAGCTCAGTGAACAGTTTTCCATCCCACATGACAGGCAAGATGGCGGCGCCATATCAGGAACCACTATAGCTATACACTCGCAGTCTCTACATGTGCTGGAAAACCCTGTTCCCCTGAAAGCAGCCGCTCCTCCGTTAGGAGTACGCGGACATCTTCATGCCCCAGCTGGTGAGAAAATGCTAGATAACCTGAGAGCTCCGGGTCCTAGACTTACTATGTCGGTTTCTAAGGCAGTCACAGATACGGAACGGTACGCATACCTGGATGATCCGGTGGGAGCGGCATCACACAGGCTTATTCCCGGGGCTGACTTAAGCCTTCCGCCACATGGATGGACAGTGGTTTGCGATCCCCCAACCTCGCGTCACGGAGGCGTTGTGTGGAGCCTTTCTACCTGGCTCTATAGCTCCTTCATGCCAATGCAGCTATCAGGAACTGGAGTCACATCGGCTACAGGCGTTGGCTAAGGGACAGTTGTTAAACACATTCACGGCAGCCTAAACTGTTGCTCAGGGTACACGACATGATATCCTTTTGCTTATGATACATTTTGTTTTTTGGCACTCCGTTCTCTGATCACTACATATATTTCTATATATGCACCTAGTAGCTTGTGTTAAAGCATTTGTTCTTATTACCATATCTCTCTACAGCGGACTAAGCTTCAGTGGACACCTATTGGCTCTGGGAGATTTTTATGATGAATGCAATGTCGGATATGTTTCTCTCCCCAGTCAGTTTGGGACTTTTATTTTGATTTCAGTTGTCTGTTTGTTAGTTATTTTTCTCAACCACGACCTCTGTTACATAGCCTGTCTAAACACAGCAACCTGTTTAATTTTAGGTTATGCATATTACAAATAAATACCGCACAGTATAACCCTCATGTAACTGGTACCACTCTCTATTCACCTTTTATTCTACCATCAGTTTTGAGTGGATACCAGTGTTAATATTTGGAGACATTTTAAACAGGGTTTACTCATGGCATAGGTCACTGGGAGTCTATAGATCTCTGCTGATACCAATTTCTTCTTAGATATTATAATTGCCATGTATGATTCACCAGCTATGGGTTCAGGGACACTTATATAGGGATTAGATACCGCTTCTGATTTAAAGGCTTTGTACACCTATTTAACTCTACAATACATATGATAATGTTGATACTAGAGTCTACTATACTAGTTCTGGAATGTGCAGTGTTAGCCTGTTTAAAAATAACTATATGGTCTGGTGATAGTTTTTAAGCTCTCTATCCCTTTGACAATCAGGAAGACCAGTAACCCCATAACACTAGATAATACTATTATGCCTTTGTATTTATATCTTACAAGTATATTGCTACTTACCATACGTGTATATTTTAATATGCTTTATTGCCCCTTCTACCTGAGTGCTAAGGTTAAGCTGACCCGGCTTTCATCTATATTAATATATGGCTACTCTATCCTAACTACCCTAGCTCCTAGTCCTACACTATATACATGAGCTTGATACCCAAGATCTACTTACCCAGTTTAATACTAACCGTTCCAATACGGGAACTTAAATTCCATATAGTTCTAAATAGAATTATATTCCCCTGCACTGGTTCAAGACTATAGTTAAAGGTTTTTTGAACTAGTTATAAAAGTTCATCTATTATACTTACACCGAAATTTATCTAGTCACTTAGATATGCAGTTTTTTGGGTCTGCCTTAGGGTAAAGTTATTTACCATCTACCTTATACTCCAATATCTCCAGTTGTATGGGTATCTCTTATTGTTGCCTAAGTGTTGTGTTATTGTTATTCTATATGTCATATACTATTATTATTTGCGACTGTATGAGTGCCATTCCTAGTTTTCCTATGATCATGCCCACATTCTTAGTACACATTATTTGATCCGGTTGAGCCTCTCTCCTCCCTTTCCCGCTGGTACTTACTGCCTGCGGGTCATATCCCTTCTCCTTTTTCCCACATTGCCTATAGGTGGCACTCCCCTAGGAGAGAGGCTCACCCTGAGGCCCCCTAAATCCCGAATAGTCTAATGTTCCACCCCCACTCTATACAATATTGTAGAGTGCTGTTCATTTCATAGAAACCAAATTTATTTCCATTAAGTGTTAGACCAGGTTTCAGCTGTTTTCTACTTATCTACCACCCCTCACTTTTTATAAACAGCATGTCCTTCCTTTTAAGCCCAATATAGTGTAACTACATAATATGACCTTTACTAACTAATTTACTATCCTGTCTGGCTCCGCCCTCCTCTCCCTTCCCCACTCCACTTCGAGCGGCTCTTGCCCGCTGCACTCCTTTTTCCCCCTCTTTGCTAATTTGGTCCAAAAGTGGCCAAACAACTCACTCTGAGTAGCTACATTAGATTTAACATTTTTGATAATATATGGTCCGCATGTGACCAACGCTGTAACTACTCCCCTTTTAAGCTTAAAACATAAAAGTGAAGTCTCAATTTATAAAGTCCAAATCCTTGCTAATGCCCTCGATGAACTGGATTCATCTGCTCCTTCTGTTTTCCTCTATTGACTAGTCAACCTCTTTACTTTGACGTATTTCCTGCCAATTTTCGCTCCCTCACTTCCTTAAGAATCTTCATTAAATACCATTCCTTAAAATTATAAATACTCATTAGGTTGGCATAATTGGTATTGTTGGCTGGGCAGTATTTTTGTAATAGCACTATATTCTTTTCATTTGTCATTGTTTTTGGAAGTGTCACTAATGTTATACTTGCTTATGACTTCAATAAAAAAAATTGTTTAATAAAAACTAGAAGAGAGTCTTGTGGAGCGAGGCAGAGAGTTCCACAAGATGGGAGCCAGTCTGGAGAAGTCCTGTAAACGGGAGTGTGATGAGGTGACAAGAGAGGAGGAGAGTAGGAGGTCTTGAGCAGAGCGAAGGGGACGGGAAGGAGAGTATCTGGAGACAAGATCAAAGATATAGGGGGGAGCAGTGCAGTTGAGGGCTTTGTATGTCAGAGTGAGAATTTTGTGTTTGATCCTAGAGGCAAGAGGAAGCCAGTGAAGAGATTGGCAGAGAGGTGCAGCAGATGAAGAGCGACTTGTAAGGAAGATGAGTCTGGCAGAGGCATTCATTAGGGATTGTAAAGGAGCTAGGCGGTAGGTGGGGAGACCAGAGAGGACAGAGTTGCAGTAATCGAGGCGGGAGAGGATGAGAGAGTGGATTAAAATCTTAGTTGTGTCTTGTGTAAGGAAGTGTCTAATTTTAGAGATGTTTTTAAGGTGGAAGCGGCAGGCTTTAGCCAAAGTCTGAATGTGAGGAGTGAAAGAAAGATCTGAGTCAAATGTGACCCCGAGACATCGGGCATGCGGGGTAGGGGTAATAATGGAGTTGTCGACAGTTATAGAGAGATTGGGGGTGGAGAGTTTTGAAGAAGGGGGGAAAATAAGGAGCTCAGTTTTGGAGAGATTTAGCTTGAGGTAGTGAGAGGACATCCAGTTGGAGATGTGAGAAAGACAGTTAGTGACATGGGTTAGCAAGGAAGGAGAAAGTTCTGGTGCAGAGAAGTAGATTTGGGTGTCGTCGGCATACAAATGATATTGTAAACCATGGGACTTTATTAGGGAACCTAGTGATGACGTGTAGATTGAGAAGATAAGGGGACCGAGAACAGAGCCTTGCGGTACTCCGACAGAAAGTGGTGACGGAGCAGAGGAGGCCCCAGAGAAGGCTACACTAAAGGTACGGTTTGACAGGTAGGAAGAGAGCCACGAGAGGGCTGTGTCACATATGCCGAAGGATTGGAGGGTTTGGAGCAAGAGAGGGTGGTCAACAGTGTCAAAGGCTGCGGACAGATCAAGGAGAATAAGCAGAGAGAAGCGGCCTTTTGATTTTGCTGTAAGTAGGTCATTGGTAACCTTAACAATTGCTGTTTCTGTGGAGTGATGGGGACGAAATCCAGATTGATATGGGTCAAGAAGGGAGTTTATTGTAAGGAAATGGGAAAGGCGTGCATAAGCTAGTTTTTCGAGAAGCTTTGATACAAGAGGGAGGAGGGAAATAGGGCGGTAGTTGGATGGGGAGGTAGGATCAAGGGAAGGTTTTTTGAGGATAGGTGTGACCAGTGCATGTTTCAGCGATGAGGGAAATATACCGGTGCTGAAGGAGAGGTTGAAAGTGTGTGTGAGTATAGGGGTAAGGGTGGCAGAGAGGGAGGGGAGTAGCTGTGAGGGGATAGGGTCAAGGGGACAGGTAGTGAGGTGAGAGCGCAGTATAAGTGCCGAAACTTCTTCCTCAGTAACAGGGGAGAATGAGCTAAGTTTAAGGTTATGTGGGTTGTGGTTGATTGAGAGCATTTGAGGGGGTGAGGGAATGGAATTATGTTGAGAGCTGATTTCATTTCTGATGGAGTTGATTTTGTTATTGAAGTGGTTGGCAAAGTCTTGAGCTGACAGAGAAGTTGTATTAGGAGGTGGGGGAGGGCGGAGAAGAGTATTGAAAGTGGAGAACAAACGTTTTGGGTTCGAAGAAAGATTAGAGATAAGAGTAGAGAAGTAGTGTTGCTTATGGAAATTAAGGGCAGAGTAGTAGGAGTTCAAGATAAATTTGTAGTGTTGAAAATCAGCTGAACTCCTAGATTTTCTCCAGTGCCGCTCAGCAGTACGGGAACATCTGCGTAGGTATCGTGTCAGTGGAGTATGCCAGGGCTGAGGATGAGTGTTTGATTTCCGAGCTATGGTAAGAGGGGCGAGATTGTCAAGGACGGATGTAAGGGTGGAATTATAGTGGCAGATAGATTGGTCAGGGCATGAAAAGGAGGAGAAGGATGAGAGGAGAGGTTTGATGGAGTTAGAAAGCTTTTGTTGATCTAATGACGTAATGCTTCTGTGACGTTTGGTGTGAGGAGGGAGAGTTGTAGGGAGGGATGATATGTTACAAGTAAGGAGATGGTGGTCAGAAAGAGGAAAGGGGGAGTTTGTGAAGTTTGAGAGGGTGCATCGATAGCTAAAGATCAGGTCAAGGGAGTGACCATCTTTGTGAGTGGGAGAATCAGTCCATTGTGACAAACCAAAAGAGGAAGTGAGTTGCAGAAGTTCTACATCTTTTATCTTTAGCGGGGCATACAACATTCTGATTATGGGTACGGTTACACCGCATGCAGCAAGTCTGCTGCGCCCATCCACTTCTGGGCCTATCTGTTGCCCTTGGTCTACCGCTCACACTGTGCCTTTCACCTGCAGCTCCACAATACTCTCAGACCTCATATCAGCACTTTGCTTTTTCACCAGTTCACTCTGGCGGGCCATCTTAATAGCCCCATCTAATGTTAATTCAGCCTTCAACTGTAGCTTCAGTGAGACCTCAGCATCTGCAATTCCTATGACTATTTTGTCTCTGATTTGCTCTTCTTTTGCAACACCAAACTCACAGAATTCAGCTAGTTCATAGAGGCTGAGCACAAATGAGTCCACAGATTCTCCCACATGCTGAGCACATTTGTGAAAACAAGTCCTCTCTTGAATCACATTTCTTTTGGGCACAACTTGAGCACTGAGTTTGTTCATAACTATTTCAAAGTCAAATCCTTCCCCTTCTTGGAAAGTAAAGGCATTGAACACTGGCTCCACATCTTTCCCCATAGAGTATAAAAGAGAATTAACTTGTACTTCACCACTCTCCTAGTCCAGCTTGGAAGCAATCCTGAAGCTTTGAAACTGCTGACGCCATGTGGGCCAAGCTGCAGGCTGAGAGAAATCAAAAGGCTTAGGTGGGGTTAACTTCGACATCGTCATTACTCAGGAAACAGAAGCGCAGGCAAGTACTTCTGGTACCATAGGACCAAGCATAGAAGGTACAAAGCTATTTTATTGCAGAGCATAGAAGTATACAGCTTGTACAACACATCTAACTTGGTAACTGCGACATAAACAATAATGGCTGTAAGCCACCCCCCCTCCGGTGATGTCACCACCCACTCTCATCATATGCACCATGCTCTGGAAGTAGACAATGATACAGACAGCCCTGAGGAGTTTGCTTCAGCTGGATGGACAAGAGCCGGTATTGAACTGTTGCATTGATGTACTATAGAAGCGTACCTTGGCTCTAAGAGAGGTGTTTTATTGTGAGTGTGTTTTTGTTGTTTTTATTAAATTGTATTGGTTTATGTTTTAATCTGCACTTACATTTGTCCTTGGTGTGGTGCTTCTTTCCCACCGTAACTATTGAATCAAAGAATCACCAGACCAGAGAAACCACTTTGAGAAAAAATTAGGGATGAAAGAACGACAAGGAAGTTGGTTTCTTTATTCAAGCTGTTTCTTATTCGTGATATTCTGTCTCTTATTCATTGAAGTTGGTTTCTTATTCAATTTTTTTTGACAGACTGCTTTAAATTGAGTTTAAAATAAAAATATAGGTTTTATTTAAATAACAATCGGCTAGATTACGAGTTTTGCGGTATGAGTGAAAAAGCAGCGTTAAGGCTCTTTTTCACTACCGCTGCTATTACGAGTCTTGCAGGTTTAGCTGCACCACACACTTTTTTGGCCGTAACGGAATGTAACTACTGCAGCTTTCCAAAGGTCCTTTTTTCAATGGGACTTCCTTTGCGCCGGTATTACGAGTTTGCCTGGGAGGCCAAAAAGTGAGCGGTACAGCCAATACCGTCAAGATCCATACCGGTAACTGAAAGTCAGTAGTTATGGGTTTTATGCTACAACGCCGTAACATAAAACTCATAACTAAAGTGCTAAAAAGTACACTAAAACCCATAAACTACCTATTAACCCCTAAACCGAGGCCCTCCCGCATCTCAAACCGTTAAATAAAATTATTAACCCCTAATCTGCCGCTCCGGACATCGCCACCACTATAATAAACATATTAACCCCTAAACTGCCGCACTCCCGCATCGTAAACACTAGTTAAATATTATTAACCCCTAATCTGCTGTCCCTAACATAGCCGCAACCTACATACACTTATTAACCCCTAATCTGCTGTCCCTAACATCGCTGCAACCTACATTACTGTTATTAACCCCTAATCTGCTGCCCCCAAAATCGCTGCCACTATACTAAAGTTATTAACCCCTAAACCTAACACCCCTAACTTTAATATAATTAAAATAAATCTAAATACAAATTACTATTATTACCTAAATAATTCCTATTTAAAACAAAATATTTACCTATAAAATAAACGCTAAGCTAGCTACAATATAACTAATAGTTACATTGTATCTATCTTAGGTTTTATTTTTATTTTACAGCTAAGTTTGTATTTATTTTAACTAGGTAGGTTAGTAAATAGTTATTAACTATTTACTAGCTACCTAGTTAAAATAAATACAAATTTACCTGTAAAATAATATCTAACCTGAGTTACACGAACACCTAACCTTACACTACAATTAAATAAATTACATTAATTAAATACAATTAACTAAATTACAAAAACCCCCCACTAAATTACACAAAATAAAAAAATAAATTATCAAATATTTAAACTAATTACACCTAATCTAATAGCCCTAGCAAAATAAAAAAGCCCCCCCCCCAAAATAAAAAAACCCTCCCAAAATAAAAAAAAACCCTAGCCTACAATAAACTACCAATGGTCCTTAAAAGGGCCTTTTGCAGGGCATTGCCCCAAAGAAATCAGCTCTTTTACCTGTAAAAAAATAATACAAACAACCCACCAACAGTAAAACCCACCACCCACACAACCAACCCCCCAAATAAAATCCTATATAAAAAACCCTAAGCTCCCCATTGCCCTGAAAAGGGCATTTGGATGGGCATTGTCCTTAAAAGGGCATTTAGCTCTTTTTCTGCCCAAACCCTAATCAAAAAATAAAACCCACCCAATAAACCCTTTAAAAAACCTAACACTAACCCCCAAAGATCCACTTACAGTTTTTGAAGACCCGACATCCATCCTCAACGAAGTCCTCATCAAAGCCGGCAGAAGTCTTCATCCAAGCGAGCCAAAGTCTTCATCCAAGCGGGCCAAAGTCTTCATCCAAGCGGGCCAAAGTCTTCATCCAGATGGCATTTTCTATCTTCATCCATCCGGCGCGGAGCATCCTCTTCAATCGACGGCTCTTCCAGAATGAAGGTTCCTTTAAGAGACATCATCCAAGATGGCGTCCCTTGAATTCTGATTGGCTGATAGAATTCTATCAGCCAATCGGAATTAAAGGGTAAAAATCCTATTGACTGATGCAATCAGCCAATAGGATTGAGCTTGCATTCTATTGGCTGTTCCAATCAGCCAATAGAATGCAAGCTCAATCCCATTGGCTGATTGCATCAGCCAATAGGATTTTTTACCCTTTAATTCTGATTAGCTGATAGAATTCTATCAGCCAATCGGAATTCAAGGGACACCATCTTGGATGACATCCCTTAAAGAAACCTTCATTTTGGAAGAGCCATCGATTAAAGAGGATGCTCCGCGCCGGATGTCTTGAAGATGGAGCCGCTCCGCGTCTGATGGATGAATATAGAAGATGCTATCTGGATGAAGACTTCTGCCCGGTTGCATGAAGACTTCGGCCACTTGGATGAAGACTTCTGCCGCTTCATTGAGGATGGATGTCGGGTCTTCAAAAACTGTAAGTGGATATTCGAGGGTTAGTGTTAGGTTTTTTTAAGGGTTTATTTGGTGGGTTTTATTTTTAGCTTAGGGTTTGGACGGAAAAAGAGCTAAATGCCCTTTTCAGGGCAATGGGGAGCTTAGGTTTTTTAGATAGGATTTTATTTGGGGGGTTTGGTTGTGTGGGTGGTGGGTTTTACTGTTGGGGGGTTTGTTTGTATATTTTTTTACAGGTAAAAGAGCTGATTTCTTTGGAGCAATGCCCCGCAAAAGGCCCTTTTAAGGCTATTGGCAGTTTAGTTTAGGCTAGGGGTATTTTTAATTTGGGGGGCTTTTTATTTTGATAGGGCTATTAGATTAGGTGTAATTAGTTTAAATATTTGATAATTTCTTTTTTATTTTGTGTAATTTAGTGTTTTTGTTTTTTGTAATTTAGTTAATTGTATTTAATTAATGTAATTTATTTAATTATAGTGTAAGGTTAGGTGTTAGTGTAACTCAGGTTAGGTTTTATTTTACAGGTACATTTTTATTTATTTTAACTCGGTAGTTAGCAAATAGTTATTAACTATTTAGTAACTATTCTACCTAGTTGAAATAAATACAAACTTGCCTGTGAAATAAAAATAAAACCTAAGATAGATACAATGTAACTATTAGTTATATTGTAGCAAGCTTAGGGTTTATTTTATAGGTAAGTATTTAGTTTTAAATAGGTATTAGTTAGTTAATGATAGTAATTTTTATTTAGATTTATTTTAATTATGTTAAAGTTAGTGGGTGTTAGGGTTAGATTTAGGGTTAGGTTTAGAGGTTTATAACTTTAGTATAGTGGCGGCGACGTTGGGGGCGGCAGATTAGGGGTTAATAAGTGTAATATAGGTGGTGGCGGTGTCGGGGGCGGCAGATTAGGGGTTAATAAGTATAATGTAGGTGTTGGCGATGTCGGGGGCGGCAGATTAGGGGTGACTCGGGTTTATGTTAGGGTGTTAGGTGTAAACATAACTTTTGTTTCCCCATAGGAATCAATGGGGCTGCGTTACGGAGCTTTACGCTCCTTTATTGCTTTTTTTTTTAGCCGGCTCTCACCATTGATGTCTATGGGGAAATTGTGCACAAGCACGTAAAACCAGCTCAAAGCAGTGCTGGTATTGGAGTGCGGTATAGAGCTCAATTTTGCTCTACGCTCACATATTTCCTGCTAACGCCGGGTTTATGAAAGCCTGTAATAGCAGCGTTATAGGTAGGTGAGAGGTGGAAATAACTTGCAAGTTAGCACTGAGCCGCTCATAACGCAAAACTCGTAATCTAGCCGAATATGATTTATATAATGTAGTTACACAGAGGTGAATTCCCTTTATACAACAATTGAAAATACAAACTGGAAAAAAGGGCATACGATACAAATATTACAATTTTGAATAAGTAACTGATATTTTCAAAGGGTTAATGACCATTGGGCCACTGATTTCACTATGAATATATACAGGGTAGATCCCCCTGCATGACATGCAATTGTTTTTAGCCTGGCCCAATGGAGTTTTGGGCACAGAAATTTATGCCAACCCTGGCATAGGTGCTGTATTTCTCATTTTTGAATATGTAACTGATATTTTCAAAGGGTTAATAACCATTGTGACACTGATTTCACTATGAATATACACAGGGTAGATACCTCTCCGTGACATGCAATTGTTTTTAGCCTGGCCAAGTAATTTTTTGGCCACAGAAATGAATGCCAACCCTGGCATAGGTGCTGTAATTTCCATAGTTGAATAAGTTATATTTTCAAAGGGTTATATTATATTAACAGTAAAATCAGTGGCCCAATATAAAACTTATTCCTAATGGGGAATTGCAGCACCTAAGCCAGGGTTGGCATTAATTTCTGTGCCCAAAATGCCATTGGTCCAGGCCAAAAACAATTGCATGTCATGGAGGGGGATCTACCCTACATATATTAACAGATAAATCAGTGGCCTAATGGTCATTAACCCTTTGAAAATATCAGTTACCTATCCAAAAATGGTACTTACAGCACCTATGCCAGTGTTGGCATCAATTTCTGTGCCCAAAACTCCATTGGGCCAGGCTAAAAACAATTGCATGTCATGGAGGGGATCTACCCTGTATATATTCATAGTGAAATCAGTGGCACAATGGTCATTAACCCTTTGAAAATATCAGTTACTTTTTAAATATTGGAATTGCAGCACCTATGCCAGGTTTGGCATTAATTTCTGTGCCCAAAACACCATTGGGCCAGGATAAAAACAATTTCATCTCATGGAGGGGGATCTAATGTGTGCATAGCCATAGGGAAATCAGTGGCCCAATGGTTATTAACCCTCTGAAAATATCAGTTACTTATTAAAAAATTGTAGTTACAGCACCTATGCCAGTGTTGGTATCAATTTCTGTGCCCAAAACTCCATTGGGCCACACTCCATTGGGCCAAAAACAATTGCATGTCATGGAGGAGGATTTACCCTACATTTAATAACAGTAAAATTAGTGGACCAATGTTATTTACCCTTTGAAAATATCAGTTACTTATTAAAAAATGGTAGTTACAGCACCTATGCCAGTGTTGGCATCAATTTATGTGCCCAAAACTCCTTTGGGCCAGGCTAAAAACAATTGCATGTCATGGAGGGGAGTAAAATCAGTGGCCCAATGGCCATTAACCCTTTGAAAATATCAGTTACTTATTCAAAATTGTAATATTTGTATTGGTGCCAACGTATGCCCTTTTTTTTCCAGTTTGTATATCCAATTGTTGTATAAAGGGAATTCACCTCTGCGTAACTACATTATATGAATCATATTGTTATTTAAATAAAACCTATATTTTTATTTTAAAGTCAATTTAAAGCAGCCTGACAAAAAAATTTGAATAAGAAACAGAATTTCATGAATAAGAAACAGCTTGAATAAGAAACCAACTTCCTTGTCATGATGAAAGAAGGGATCTTTGGATTAGATCTGCATACCAAGTCCTGCAAGCTCATTCCAGAGCAATCAGTATTACAGAAGCCCATTCTTGTTTCATCTTGGCTATTACCCTGGAAAGTAACTCAAAGGAGTAAATTACCAGAGAATCACTTAAGCACCTATGAGAGTCACTAATGGATCCCAAGGTCTTACGAAACACTAGGGTAGCATGTGAATAAAGCGTGAGGCCATGGGATCTATATATGGCCTTTCCCAAAAAATAACAATCTAGTTGAAAACATCCCGATTCAAGGAACAATTGCCACACTGAAGGTATTGATGAGAATGCCGGGATGGTATTTCCAGTAATGCCTTGGTAATTGACGTAAACCACAGCAGTGACATTGATTGAAACCTCAGAAATGACTCCAATCATAATAAGTGCTGGTGTCCATGGGGATGACCACCCAAGTTGAATGAAAGACATAAATAGAATCTGGCAAATGGTACTGCATCTGAAGCTGCTACCTTTAGATCTATTACTTCTGTAAATTAAAGGACGGAAAGGTAGAGAAGTGAGCTGTACCTTCTGCAACATGAGTCTTCGTTGACCCGTGAGAGAAAGTTTCATTGACACTGAATGTGCTATAAAATACAGTAATGAAACCCTAGTTTCAGAAATCAGAGTAACTGTTTAGGAGGTGATTTTCCCATCATGAATATGCAGGAACTGAAGAACTTTGCTTGTATGTTCCTTTGCCATCTGGACAGAAGCCTGCACCATAATGTTGCCTAGGTAATGAGCTACTGTAATTCCCAGAGCTCTCAATACCAACAATAGAGCTCCAAGAACCTTTTTAAAGGGAAGCGCCAAAAAACATAATTTATGTAATAACTTACCTGATAAATTCATATTAGCAAGAGTCCATGAGCTAGTGACGTATGGGATATACATTCCTACCAGGAGGGGCAAAGTTTCTCAAACCTCAAAATGCCTATAAATACACCCCTCACCAAACCCACAAATCAGTTTAACGTATAGCCAAGAAGTGGGGTGATAAGAAAAAAAGTGCGAAAAGCATAAAAAATAAGGAATTGGAATAATTGTGCTTTATACAAAAAAATCAAAACCACCACAAAAAAGGGTGGGCCTCATGGACGCTTGCTAATATGAAAGAAATGAATTTATCAGGTAAGTTCTTACATAAATTATGTTTTCTTTCATGTAATTAGCAAGAGTCCATGAGCTAGTGACGTATGGGATAATGACTACCCAAGATGTGGATCTTCCACGCAAGAGTCACTAGAGAGGGAGGGAAAAAATAAAGACAGCCAATTCCGCTGAAAATAATCCACACCCAAAATAAAGTTTAAATCTTATAATGAAAAAAACTGAAATTATAAGCAGAAGAATCAAACTGAAACAGCTGTCTGAAGTACTTTTCTACCAAAAACTGCTTCAGAAGAAGAAAACACATCAAAATGGTAGAATTTAGTAAAAGTATGCAAAGAAGACCAAGTTGCAGCTTTGCAAATTTGATCAACCGAAGCTTCATTCCTAAACGCCCAGGAAGTAGAAACTGACCTAGTAGAATGAGCTGTAATCCTTTGAGGCGGAGTTTTACCCGACTCGACATAAGCATGATGAATTAAAGATTTCAACCAAGATGCCAAAGAAATGGCAGAGGCCTTCTGACCTTTCCTAGAACCGGAAAAGATAACAAATAGACTAGAAGTCTTTCGGAAATTCTTAGTAGCTTCAACATAATATTTCAAAGCTCTAACTACATCCAAAGAATGCAATAATTTCTCCTTAGAATTCTTAGGATTAGGACATAATGAAGGAACCACAATTTCTCTACTAATGTTGTTAGAATTCACAACCTTAGGTAAAAATTTAAAAGAAGTTTGCAACACCGCCTTATCCTGATGAAAAATCAGAAAAGGAGACTCACAAGAAAGAGCAGATAATTCAGAAACTCTTCTAGCAGAAGAGATGGCCAAAAGAAACAAAACTTTCCAAGAAAGTAATTTAATGTCTAATGAATGCATAGGTTCAAACGGAGGCGCTTGAAGAGCCCCCAGAACCAAATTCAAACTCCAAGGAGGAGAAATTGACTTAATGACTGGTTTTATACGAACCAAAGCTTGTACAAAACAATGAATATCAGAAGATTAGCAATCTTTCTATGAAAAAGAACAGAAAGAGCAGAGATTTGTCCTTTCAAGGAACTTGCAGACAAACCTTTATCCAAACCATCCTGAAGAAACTGTAAAATTCTCTGAATTCTAAAAGAATGCCAGGAAAAGTGATGAGAAAGACACCAAGAAATGTAAGTCTTCCAGACTCTATAATATATCTTCCTAGATACAGATTTATGAGCCTGTAACATAGTATTAATCACAGAGTCAGAGAAACCTCTTTGACTTAGAATCAAGCGTTCAATCTCCATACCTTTAAATTTAAGGATTTGAGATCCTGATGGAAAAAAGGACCTTGCGACAGAAGGTCTGGTCTTAACGGAAGAGTCCACTGTCGGCAAGAGGCCATCCGGACAAGATCCGCATACCAAAACCTGTGAGGCCATGCTGGAGCCACCAGCAGAACAAACGAGCATTCCTTCAGAATCTTGGAGATTACTCTTGGAAGAAGAACTTAAGGCGGAAAGATATAGGCAGGATGATACTTCCAAGGAAGTGACAATGCATCCACTGCTTCCGCTTGAGGATCCCTGGATCTGGACAGATACCTGGGAAGTTTCTTGTTTAGATGAGAAGCCATCAGATCTATTTCTGGAAGTCCCCACATTTGAACAATCTGAAGAAATACCTCTGGGTGAAGAGACCATTCGCCCGGATGTAACGTTTGGCGACTGAGATAATCCGCTTCCCAATTGTCTATACCTGGGATATGAACCGCAGAAACTAGACAGGAGCTGGATTCCGCCCATACCAGTATTCGAGATACTTCTTTCATAGCCAGAGGACTGTGAGTCCCTCCTTGATGATTGATGTATGCCACAGTTGTGACATTGTCTGTCTGAAAACAAATGAACGATTCTATCTTTAGAAGAGGCCATGACTGAAGAGCTCTGAAAATTGCACGGAGTTCCAAAATATTGATTGGTAATCTCACCTCCTGAGATTCCCAAACCCCTTGTGCTGTCAGAGACCCCCAAACAGCTCCCCAACCTATCAGACTTGCATCTGTTAAACTGATTTGTGGGTGTGGTGAGGGGTGTATTTATAGGCATTTTGAGGTTTGGGAAACTTTGCTCCTCCTGGTAGGAATGTATATCCCATATGTCACTAGCTGTTATGTTCCTGTCCCTTTAACGCAGGATGTTCAGGTATCGACATCCCTATTTAAGGCCCCTCCTCCTGTCTACCTATGCTTGGTAATTTGTACTCACTTAGCTATAGGCTGAGCAACAACGAAGACACCTTGCTGATATTCCTATCCAAGGAATTTCCTCCTAATAACTACATCTGCTGTGTGCTTTCCAACTTTGGATCGTCATATACCAGGTCTCCCTGTTTTGTCCGGAATCTCTACAGTAATTCTTACCTGTTATTTCAGTTTCATCCGGCTTCCACATTGAAGCCGTGAATCGGCGTCTGACGTCACCGCAAGCCTCCGGATCCCCGCTCACTCTGGCTACTAACAAACAACTCCTGTGCTTAACGGCAACTCACCTTGAAGCTGCGGTAACCGTTACTATTCCTTACTCTCTGAAGTTGGTAACGTATTATACCTTAATTCACTTGCTACTTTGAAGGACTATCCTGCTTGTTTTAAAGTGTGACGCATATGCAAATGCCGCTACCGTTTTCTATCTGATTGCCTGTAACATCTAACGATTCAGCTTGATGAACTGTGCTTACTTATTCTATGTGCATTATCAAATAATTATACTATTGTCTATGAAAAACTGTCTGCTGTTTATATGAATTCTAACAACGTTATAGACTAACTAAGGACTGCCTGTTGCCTAACATCACTAACTGTTATAAGAGCTCTCCTGCTTACTAATTTATAGAAACACTTCCTGGTTGCAACCTGTGTTTCTTGAGGCTGACATATACATACTTATTCTTAATCTTGTTTTTATCTATTTCTAGCTATCTTTCTACTATCTCTGTTATTATCTGCATATTGCAACCTGGTATTGCAATCGTGATAATATACCTTTGTTTCTCAATTCTTTCACTCTGCATCCATGCAGCAGTGACCCTCAGATCTATGAGCAAAAACTAGGTTCTTGATTACATCTAATGAACCTAAGGTTTGGTGTGAGACTGAGTGGTCCTGCAGTTAAGGATATAAATAATTCTTACACTTTACATATTACCAAGCCCCATATATATCCTACAGCATGGATATCACTGAACTTACAAATCGTGTGGGTTCCCTTGCACAAAGTATGGACCATATGCTACAGGGCCTCAGAGAAATTAAAATTGAAAATGATCACATTAGGAAGTTCATTAATGAGCACTTATCTAACAAACCTGCTCCTATCGAATTAACACCTGAACCAACTGTATCTCCACCTGAAAAATTCTTTGGTGACAGGACTCAGTTTAGAGAATTTAAAAACTCCTGCACTCTTTACTTTTCTTTAAAACCCCGAACCTATTCATCTGATCGGGTCAAAGTTCTAACGGTCATTTCATACCTCAGAGGAGAGGCTAAATCCTGGGCAAACGCCTTCTATGAGAACAATGACCCCATATTAGACTCCCTAGATGCCTTTTTCTCTGCCATGTCCCTATTATATGAAGACCATCATAAGCAGAATACTGCTGAGACTGCTCTTAGGAGCCTACGACAAGGTAAAAGAGCAGTAGAAGAATATATCACGGACTTTAATAGATGGGCACCAGACACCCAATGGAATGACCCTGCTCTAAGAAATCAGTTCAGAACAGGTCTTTCTGAAACATTAAAAGACGAATTAGCCCGTGGAGCAGTTCCTGTGGATTTGGAGAATCTCATGACCTTATGTATCACTATTGATAGAAGGATAAAAGAACGCAGATCTGAAAGGGCTGTATCGGATCCTTTTGTCAAGAAAATCCCGGTATACCATCCTGTGGTTCCTACGCCATCCAAATCAAATGACGAACCTATGGAAGTTGCTGTTATGAGGGGTCCTTTAAAACCAGAGGAAAAAGCCAGAAGGAAGTTACATAACTTGTGTTTATATTGCGCAGCAAAGGACCATGGCGTTAGGGACTGTCCTGCTCTCATCAGACAGAAGAGGGGTAAGAACCTTCATCACCAAAATTGCCTTAACAAATTGTCTGCTCTTACCACTCATTTACCAATTTCTGTTTTTTTGCAGTGGCGGCTTCAGAAGACAAAGACCCAGGCCGTTATTGACTCTGGGGCATCTGGGAATTTCATTGACCAAGCATTTGTTTCAAAACATAAAATACCCACAATAAAAAAAGATAGTGCACAAGCTATAAGATTGGTTGATGGATTTTTTATGAATACAGGGCCTATCACGCATCACACTACCCCCTTGCAAATTACCACACAGACAGGCCATACTGAGTCATGTACATTTGACGTTTTGCCTTCTAGTCTATACCCGTTAATTTTTGGTATCAATTGGTTGATAAAGCATGATCCTGATATATCTTGGAAGCAAGGTGTTGTGAGTTTTAATTCCACTTACTGTAAGGAAGTCTGTTTTCCCAATGCTTCTGTGTGTTGTATGACTGATCATGTCTTACCTGAATGCTATCAAGAATATTCCGATGTGTTTGACAAAGTAGAAGCTCAGAACCTACCCCCCCATAGGTCTTATGACTGTCCGATAGACTTGCTACCGGGCAGTTCTATTCCTTTTGGTCACATATACCCTATGTCACAACCTGAATTGGTTCACTTGAAACAGTATATAGAGGATAACCTTAAGAAGGGATTCATAAGACCTTCCACCTCGCCAGCGGGTGCTGCAATGTTTTTTGTTAAAAATAAGGACGGATCACTTCGCCCTATTATTGACTACAGACAACTTAACAAATGTACCAAGAAAAACAGGTACCCACTCCCACTCATCCCTGAACTTATAGAACGGTTGCAAGGAGCTAAAATTTATACCAAATTAGATCTTAGAGGAGCTTATAATTTGATAAGAATCAGAAAGGGGGATGAGTGGCTAACAGCTTTTCGCACACGTTATGGACTGTATGAATATACAGTAATGCCTTTTGGTCTGTGCAACGCTCCTGCAACGTTCCAGTGTTTTATAAATGACGTATTTCATGACTTACTTGATGTCTGAATAGTCATTTATTTAGATGACATTCTGATCTATTCTGACAATATAACAAACCATCACACCCATGTCAAGCTTGTTTTGTCCGACTCCGCATGCACCATCTCTATGCTAAGTTAGAGAAATGCATTTTTAATACCACTACTATTTCCTTCTTAGGATACCATGTTTCCCCTTCTGGTATCGCCATGGAAGCAAACAAAGTGGAAGCTATTACTAACTGGAGCACCCCCAGTACAAAAAAAGATGTCCACAGATTCCTTGGGTTTGCAAACTTTTACAGAAAGTTTATCAAGGGCTTTTCTGAGATTGCTAGACCCTTGACTAAATTAACTCAGAAAAAACCTGGTTTCTCTTGGAATCCTCATGCTGAGAACGCCTTCATTGTTTTAAAGGAGAGGTTTGTAACAGCACCGATACTCAAATTCCCAGATCCCAGTTTGCAGTACACGCTTGAGGTCGATGCTTCTGAATACGCTCTTGGAGCTGTACTCTCACAAAGAGTTTCACCCAAGGAAGCACTGCATCCAATATCATACTACTCTAGGGTAATGAGCTCAGCAGAGCTAAATTATGCTATTGGTGAAAAAGAGCTTCTCGCAATAAAATCAGCACTAGAGTTTTGGAGACACCTCCTTGAGGGTACTAAACATACTATTCTTATACTTACGGATCATAGAAACCTTGAGTATTTAAAAACCAGCAAAACGTTAACTTCTAGACAAGTTAGATGGAGCCTCTTCTTTTCAAGATTTGACTTTGCCATTACTTACCGCCCGGGTTCCAAAAATACAAAGGCAGATGCTCTTTCTAGGAAAGATCCTAAACCTCAACATTATATACCTCCAGTTTCTATCATTCCACAAAATAAATTCATTGGATTAACTTCAATTACTGAAACCTCTATAAAAGAATATCAGGGAACGGATCCAACACTTCCATTAGCAGATCTACAAAAACACCGTAGCAATCTGTATTACCATGGAAACCAGATATATATACCAGAACCTCTACGTAATAAATTGATGCAATGTGCACATGCCTCTCTTTTATCAGGACATCCAGGACTCCATAAAACACTACGCATACTTCAAAGAGACTATTGGTGGCCCAACATGAAAAGTTCTGTTTTGTCTTATATCCGGTCCTGCTCTGTCTGTGCTATCTGTAAACATACTAGAACTCGCCCTTATGGTCTCCTTCTCTCTTTACCAGTTCCCGATAGACCCTGGAAGGACATAGCAATGGACTATATAGTGGAACTACCCCCATCCTCTAACCATAATACAATCCTAGTCATTGTTGATCTGTTTTCTAAAATGGCTCATTTTATTCCACATATCGGTTTGCCAACTGCCTCCGAAACTGCCTTGCTATTTCTAAACCATGTTGTAAAGTTACATGGCCTACCTGACTCTATCACGTCTGATAGAGGATCTCAATTCACCTCTAAGTTCTGGACTCAGTTATGTTCTATCCTCAAGATTACTAGGAGATTAAGTACTGCTTACCATCCCCAGACTAATGGTCAATGCGAAAGGACTAACTAGTCCCTTGAACAATATTTGAGATGCTATTGTACCAACCAACAGGATAACTGGTTCGCTCTGCTGCCTACTGCAGAATTCGCACATAACAACATGACCAACGCATCCACAAAGACTTCGCCATTCTATATCAATTATGGATTTCACCCTTCATATCATCTGTTCCACAGAACTGATTCCTTACTTCCAACTGTTGATCAGACTGTTAATACTATTGCTGAGGGCTTCTCTGTTCTCAAAACAACCTTACAAGAAGCTCAAGCTTCACAGAAACACCAATATGATTTGAGGCGCTCTAAACCCCCTCTTTATAAACCTGGAAATAAGGTTTGGCTCAGTACTAGACACCTGAAACTTTGTATTCCAAGTAAAAAGCTTGGAAGTCTTTTCATAGGTCCATATGACATTGTTAAGGTTGTCAATCCAAATGCTGTGACTCTTCAGCTGCCCCCTTCTCTCAGGATACATCCTACGTTCCATGTGTCCCTCCTGAAACCTTTCTCTCCAATAAGAGATCCCCCTCATCCTTCGTTGACTAACCCTCCAATTGTGGATGATGTTGAGTATGAGGTGGATTCTATTTTGGACTCTCGCTTATATCGTAATCAGCTCCAGTACCTGGTACGATGGAAAGGTTTTGGGGCTGATGAGGACTCCTGGGAACCGTATTCTAATTTGTCGGCACCTCGTCTTCTTTCGATTTTTCACCGGAGACATCCGGACAGACCCAAGCCTTGATCCGCAGAGCGGCTCTTTTAGGGGGGGCGTCCTGTTATGTTCCTGTCCCTTTAACGCAGGATGTTCAGGTATCAACATCCCTATTTAAGGCCCCTCCTCCTGTCTACCTATGCTTGGTAATTTGTACTCACTTAGCTATAGGCTGAGCAACAATGAAGACACCTTGCTGATATTCCTATCCAAGGAATTTCCTCCTAATAACTACATCTGCTGTGTGCTTTCCAACTTTGGATCGTCATATACCAGGTCTCCCTGTTTTGTCCGGAATCTCTACAGTAATTCTTACCTGTTATTTCAGTTTCATCCAGCTTCCACATTGAAGCCGTGAATCGGCGTCTGACGTCACCGCAAGCCTCCGGATCCCCGCTCACTCTGGCTACTAACAAACAACTCCTGTGCTTAACGGCAACTCACCTTGAAGCTGCGGTAACCGTTACTATTCCTTACTCTCTGAAGTTGGTAACGTATTATACCTTAATTCACTTGCTACTTTGAAGGACTATCTTGCTTGTTTTAAAGTGTGACGCATATGCAAATGCCGCTACCGTTTTCTATCTGATTGCCTGTAACATCTAACGATTCAGCTTGATGAACTGTGCTTACTTATTCTATGTGCATTATCAAATAATTATACTATTGTCTATGAAAAGACTGTCTGCTGTTTATATGAATTCTAACAACGTTATAGACTAACTAAGGACTGCCTGTTGCCTAACATCACTAACTGTTATAAGAGCTCTCCTGCTTACTAATTTATAGAAACACTTCCTGGTTGCAACCTGTGTTTCTTGAGGCTGACATATACATACTTATTCTTAATCTTGTTTTTATCTATTTCTAGCTATCTTTCTACTATCTCTGTTATTATCTGCATATTGCAACCTGGTATTGCAATCGTGATAATATACCTTTGTTTCTCAATTCTTTCACTCTGCATCCATGCAGCAGTGACCCTCAGATCTATGAGCAAAAACTAGGTTCTTGATTACATCTAATGAACCTAAGGTTTGGTGTGAGACTGAGTGGTCCTGCAGTTAAGGATATAAATAATTCTTAAACTTTACACTAGCTCATGGACTCTTGCTAATTACATGAAAGAAATGTATAATGCCTGCTTAAAAAGGCAAATCTGAGCAAAATTGTATGAGTCCTGTGAAATAGGCATCTTTTAAGTCTGTGTTTGATATAAATTGACTAAAGGAAGTATAGTGTGTTTCATGTCCATGTTGAAAGTCAGAACTTTAAGACATTTGTTTAGAGTTTTAAGATCCAAAATGAACCTGAAAGTTTGGAATAGAACCCTTGATTCTTATCCTTTAATGGGACAGGATTAATAATTACCATAGCTTCTATGCCTCTCACACATGCCAATAAAACTTTGGTATTTAAAGGATCTTTGATAATAAGAGACTAGAGGAATCTTCCTCGAGAAGAGGTAGACCAAAAGCCTATGCTGTAGCACTGGGAAATTATGTGCAGTAACCAAGGGTTCTACTAAATTGACTTCTCCCAGGCCTTGTGAAAAAAGCTAAATCTATACCCCACCAGAACTTCATCCGGTTTGGGGATCCATGCTCATGCAGATTTTAAGGAGGGGGTAGGCTTTTTGGCATGTTTGAAGGTAGATCAAGAGGAATCAGGCTTCCACCTGGACTTTTGAGACATAGAGGAGGAGGATCTTTGTGTCTTGGATTAATGAAAGGATTGATCATGTTTAGCAGGCTTAATCCTGCCCTTAGTTTTTTTGTTTTGTTTTGTTAAGTCCAGTGATTGCTGCAATAATAGCATAAATTACAGTTCCGAACAAAATCTTTCCTTAGAAAGGAAGGTAAAGAAGTCCACTTCTAGATAACATATAAGGAGATCATGAGCAAAAAGACTATTTTAGCAGACCAGTCATATTAGCACTTAAATTGGATAACTGTTGGGTTATAAATTCCTGAGCACTCGCTGCAATGTCTCTGTCTAGCATTAGACCAATTTTCTTTTTTTCTCTCTCTTAACCCCTTAAGGACCAAGGCCATTTTTCAATTTCTTTCCCTTAAGGACCAGGGCTATTTTTACATTTCTGCTGTGTTTGTGTTTAGCTGTAATTTTCCTCTTACTCATTTACTGTACCCACACATATTATATACCGTTTTTCTCGCCACTAAATGGACTTTCTAAAGATACCATTAATTTCATCATATCTTATAATTTACTATTAAAAATATTATAAAATATGAGAAAAAAATGGAAAAAACACAATTTTTCTAACTTTGACCCCCAAAATCTGTTACACATCTAGAACCACCAAAAAACAACCATGCTAAATAGTTTCTAAATTTTGTCCTGAGTTTAGAAATACCCAATGTTAACATGTTCTTTGCTTTTTTTGTAGGTTATAGGCAATAAATACAAGTAGCACTTTGCTATTTCAAAACCACTTTTTTTCAAAATAAGCGCTAGTTACATTGGAACCCTGATATCTGTCAGGAATACCTGACATTCCAAAAGTATTGATCTAGGCCCATTTTGGTATATTTCATGCCACCATTTCACCGCCAAATGCGATCAAATAAAAAAAATTGTTCACATTTTCACAATTTTTTTCACAAACTTCAGGTTTCTCACAGAAATTATTTACAACTTGTGCAATTATGGCATAAATGGTTGTAAATGCTTCTCTGGGATCCCCTTTGTTCAGAAATAGCAGACATATATGGCTTTGGCGTTGCTTTTTGGTAATTAGAAGGCTGCTAAATGCCACTGCCCACCACACGTGTTTTATGCCCAGCAGTGAAGGGGTTAATTAGGGAGCATGTAGGGAGCTTGTAGAGTTAATTTTAGCTTTAGTGTAGCAGACAACCCAAAGTATTGATCTAGGCCCATTTTGGTATATTTAATGCCACCATTTCACCGCCAAATGCGATCAAATTTAAAAAAAACATAATTTTTTCGCAACTTTAGGCTTCTCACTGAAATTATTTACAAACAGCTTGTGCAATTATGGCACAAATGGTTGTAAATGCAGACATATATGGCTTTGGTGATGCTTTTTGGTAATTAGAAGGCTGCTAAAGGCCGCTCCACATCACACGTGTATTATGTCTAGCAGTGAAGGGGTTAATTAGGGATATTGTAGGGAGCTTGCAGGGTTAATTTTAGCTTTAGTGTAGAGATCAGCCTCCCACCTAACACATCAGACACCCTGATCCCTCCCAAACAGCTCTCTTCCCTCCCCCACCCCACAATTGTCCCCGCTATCTTAAGTACTGGCAGAAAGTCTGCCAGAACTAAAATAAAAGGTATCTTTCATTTTTTTAAGCATATTTACATATGCTGCTGTGTAGGATCCCCCTTAGCCCCAAACCTCCCTGATCCCCCCCAAACAGCTCTCTAACCCTCCCCCTCTACATTATTGGGAGCCATCTTGGGTACTGGCAGCTGTCTGCCAGTACCCAGTTTACAAAAAAAAAATATTTTTCTTTCATGTAATTAACAAGAGTCCATGAGCTAGCGACGTATGGGATATACATTCCTACCAGGAGGGGCAAAGTTTCCCAAACCTCAAAATGCCTACAAATACACCCCTCACCACACCCACAATTCAGTTTTACAAACTTTGCCTCCCGTGGAGGTGGTGAAGTAAGTTTGTGCTAGATTCTTCGTTGATATGCGCTTCGCAGCAGGCTGGAGCCCGGTTTTCCTCTCAGAGTGCAGTGAATGTCAGAGGGATGTGAAGAGAGTATTGCCTATTTGAATACCATGGTCTCGCGGGGGCTGAAAATGCTTCAATTTATTGCGTCATTTTTGGCGCATACTTTTTTGGCGCAAAAATTTTGTCATTTCCGGCGCCCTAATTGACGCCGGAAGTTGTTCGTGGTTGCGTCATTTTTTGACGTTTTTTGTGTTCAGACGTTTTTTTGCGCCAAAAATGTGGGCGTTATTTTTTTCGGCGTCACCGGATGTGGCGTCATACTTAGCGCCAAAAAATATATAGGCGTTGTACTTAGCGCCAATAATGTGTGCGTCATTTTTGGCGCCAAAAAATGTGGGCGTCATTTTTTTTTCCACATTATTTCAGTCTCATTTTTCATTGCTTCTGGTTGCTAGAGGCTTGTTCATTGGCATTTTTTCCCATTCCTGAAACTGTCATTTAAGGAATTTGATAATTTTGCTTTATATGTTGTTTTTTCTATTACATATTGCAAGATGTCTCAACTTGACCCTGGATCAGAATCTACTTCTGGAAAGACGCTGCCTGATGCTGGTTCTACCAAAGTTAAGTGAATTTGTTGTAAACTTGTGGTAACTGTTCCTCCGGCTGTAGTTTGTGATGAATGTCATGATAAACTTGCTAAATGCAGATAGTATTTCTATTAGTAATAATCCATTACCTGTTGTTGTTCCCTCAACATCTAATGCTCAGGATGTTCCTGTTAACCCTTTAAGGACACAGCTTTCAGTTTGCTCAATTGTTTTATGACGGAAAAATTCCGTCATATGTCCTTAAGAGGTTAATGCAAAAGAATTTGTTTCTAAATCTATTAGGAAGGCTCTGTCTGTTATTCCTCCTTCCAGTAAACGTAAAAGGTCTTTTAAAACTTCTCATATTTCAGATGAATTTTTAAGTGACTGTCATCATTCTGACTTGTCTGTTTCTGATGAGGATTTATCTGGTTCAGAAGATTCTGTCTCAGATATTGACACTGATAAATCTTCATATTTATTTAAAATGGAATTTATTAGTTCTTTACTTAAATAAGTGTTAATCGCATTAGATATGGAGGAGTCTAGTCCTCTTGATACTAAATCTACTAAGCGTTTAAATTCGGTTTTCAAACCTCATATAGTTATTCCAGAAGTTTTTCCTGTCCCTGATGCTATTTCTGAAGTAATTTCTAGGGAATGGAATAATCTGGGTACTTCATTTACTCCTTCTCAAAGGTTTAAGAAATTGTACCCTGTGCCATCTGATAGATTAGAGTTTTGGGACAAAATTCCTAAAGTTGATGGGGCTATCTCTACTCTTGCTAAACGTACTACTATTCCTACGGCGGATAGTACTTCCTTTAAGGATCTTTTAGATAGGAAGCTTGAATCCTTTCTAAGGAGAGCTTATTTATGTTCAGGTAATCTTCTTAGACCTGCTATTTCTTTGGCTGATGTTGCTGCTGCTTCCACTTTCTGGTTGGAGGCTTTAGCGCAACAAGTGTCAAACCATAATACTCATAGCATTGTTAAACTTCTTCAACATGCTAATAACTTTATTTGTGATGCCATCTTTGATATCATTAGAATTGATGTCAGGTATATGTCTTTAGCTATTTTAGCTAGAAGAGCTTTATGGCTTAAAACTTGGAATGCAGATATGACTTCTAAGTCAACTTTGATTTCTCTTTCTTTCCAAGGTAATAAATTATTTGGTTCTCAGTTGGATTCTATTATTTCAACTGTTACTGGGGGGAAAGGAACTTTTTTGCCTCAGGACAAAAAATCTAAAGGTAAATACAGGGCTGCTAATCGTTTTCGTTCCTTTCGTCAGAATAAGGAACAGAAGCCTGACCCTTCCTCTAAAGGAACGGTTTCTGTTTGGAAACCTTCTCCAGTCTGGAATAAATCCAAGCCTTTTAGAAAGTCAAAGCCAGCTCCCAAGTCCACATGAAGGTGCGGCCCTCATTCCAGCACAGCTGGTAGGGGGCAGGTTACGATTTTTCAAAGATATTTGGATCAATTCGATTCACAGTTTTTGGATTCAGAACATTGTTTCACAAGGGTACAGAATAGGTTTCAAGGTAAGGCCGCCTGCGAGAAGATTTTTTCTCTCTCGCATTCCAATAAACCCAGTGAAGGCTCAGGCGTTTCTGAAATGTGTTTCAGAGCTAGAGTTGGCTGGGGTAATTGTGCCAGTTCCAGTTCTTGAACTGGGTCTGGGGTTTTACTCAAATATATTCATTGTACCAAAGAAGCAGAATTCCTTCAGACCAGTTCTGGATCTAAAAATATTGAATCGTTATGTAAGGATACCAACATTCAAAATGGTAACTATAAGGACTATTCTGCCTTTTGTTCAGCAAGGGCATTATATTTCCACAATAGATTTACAGGATGCATATCTTCATATTCCAATTCATCCAGATCACTATCAGTTTCTGAGATTCTCTTTTCTAGACAAGCATTACCAGTTTGTGGCCCTTCCGTTTGGCCTAGCAACAGCTCCAAGGATCTTTTCAAAGGTTCTCGGTGCCCTTCTCTCTGTAATCAGAGAACAGGGTATTGCGGTATTTCCTTATTTGGACGATATCTTGGTACTTGCTCAGTTTTCACATTCTGCAGAATCTCATACGAATCAACTTATGTCGTTTCTTCAAAGACATGGTTGGAGGATCAATTTACCAAAGAGTTTGTTGATTCCTCAGACAAAGGTAACCTTTTTGGGTTTTCAAATAGATTCAGTGTCCATGACCTTGTCTCTAACAGAAAAAAGACATCTAAAAATGGTTTCAGCCTGTCGAAACCTTCAGTCTCAATCATTCCCTTCGGTAGCTTTGTGCATGGAAATTCTAGGTCTCATGACTGCTGCATTGGACGCGATCCCCTTTGCTCGTTTTCACATGTGACCTCTTCAGCTTTGTATGCTGAACCAGTGGTGCAGGGATTATACAAAGATATCACAATTAATATCCTTAAATCCCAATGTACGACACTCTCTGACGTGGTGGATAGATCACCATCGTTTAGTCCAAGGGGCTTCTTTTGTTCGTCCAACCTGGACTGTGATCTCAACAGATGCGAGTCTGTCAGGTTGGGGAGCTGTATGGAGATCTCCGACAGCGCAGGGGTTTTGGGAATCTCAGGAGGCGAGATTACCAATCAACATTTTGGAACTCCGTGCGATTTTCAGAGCTCTTCAGTTCTGGCCTCTTCTGAAGAGAGAATCGTTTATTTGTTTTCAGACAGACAATGTCACAACCGTGGCATATGTCAATCATCAAGGTGGGACTCACAGTCCTCAGGCTATGAAAGAAGTATCTCGGATACTTGTATGGGCGGAATCCAGCTCCTGTCTAATCTCTGTGGTTCACATCCCAGGTGTAGACAATTGGGAAGCGGATTATCTCAGTCGCCAGACGTTACATCCGGGCGAATGGTCTCTTCACCCAGAGGTATTTCTTCAGATTGTTCAAATCTGGGGACTTCCAGAAATAGATCTGATGGCCTCTCATCTAAACAAGAAACTTCCCAGGTATCTGTCCAGATCCAGGGATCCTCAGGCGGAGGCAGTGGACGCGTTGTCGCTTCCTTGGAAGTATCATCTTGCCTATATCTTTCCGCCTCTAGTTCTTCTTCCAAAAGTGATTTCCAAAATTCTAATGGAACGTTCGTTTGTACTGCTGGTGGCTACAGCATGGCCTCACAGGTTTTGGTATGCGGATCTCATTCGGATGGCCAGTTGCCAACCTTGGACTCTTCCGTTAAGACCAGACCTTCTATCTCAAGGCCCTTTTTTCCATCAGGATCTCAAATCATTAAATTTGAAGGTATGGAAATTGAACGCTTGATTCTTAGTCATAGATGTTTTCTCTGACTCAGTAATTAATACTATGTTACAGGCTCGTAAATCTGTGTCTAGGAAGATTTATTATCGAGTCTGGAAGACTTACATTTCTTGGTGTTCTTCTCATAAATTCTCCTGGCATTCTTTTAGAATTCCTAGAATTTTACAGTTTCTTCAGGATGGTTTGGATAAAGGTTTGTCTGCAAGTTCCTTGAAAGGACAAATCTCTGCTCTTTATGTTCTTTTTCACAGAAAGATGGCTAATCTTCCTGATATTCATTGTTTTGTACAGGCTTTGGTTCGTATCAAACCTATCATTAAGTCAATCTCTCCTCCTTGGAGTCTTAATTTGGTTCTGAGGGCTTTACAAGCTCCTCCATTTGAACCTATGCATTCTCTGGATATTAAATTACTTTCTTGGAAAGTTCTGTTCCTTTTGGCCATCTCTTCTGCTAGAAGAGTTTCTGAGTTATCTGCTCTTTCTTGTGAATCTCCTTTTCTGATTTTTCATCAGGATAAGGCGGTGTTGCAGACTTCATTTAAATTTTTACCTAAGGTTGTGAATTCTAACAACATTAGTAGAGAAATTGTTGTTCCTTCATTGTGTCCTAATCCTAAGAATTCTCTGGAGAGATCTTTACATTCTTTGGATGTAGTAAGAGCTTTAAAATATTATGTTGAAGCTGCTAAAGATTTTAGAAAGACTTCTAGTCTATTTGTTATCCTTTCTGGTTCCAGGAAAGGTCAGAAGGCCTCCGCCATTTCTTTGGCGTCTTGGTTAAAGTCTTTGATTCATCATGCTTATGTAGAGTCGGGTAAATCTCCGCCTCAAAGGATTACGGCTCATTCTACTAGGTCAGTTTCTACTTCCTGGGCGTTTAGGAATGAAGCTTCTGTTGATGAGATTTGCAAAGCAGCAACTTGGTCTTCTTTGCATACTTTTACTAAATTCTACCATTTTGATGTTTTCTCTTCTTCTGAAGCAGTTTTGGTAGAAAAATACTTCAGGCAGCTGTTTCAGTTTGATTCTTCTGCTTATAATTTCAGTTTTTTTCATTATTAAGATTAAAACTTTTGTTTTGGGTTGTGGATTATTTTTCAGCGGAATTGGCTGTCTTTATTTTATCCCTCCCTCTCTAGTGACTCTTGCGTGGAAGTTCCACATCTTGGGTATTTATTATCCCATACGTCACTAGCTCATGGACTCTTGCTAATTACATGAAAGAAAACATAATTTATGTAAGAACTTACCTGATAAATTCATTTCTTTCATATTAGCAAGAGTCCAGGAGGCCCACCCTTTTTTGTGGTGGTTATGATTTTTTTGTATAAAGCACAATTATTCCAATTCCTTATTTTGATGCTTTCGCTCCTTTCTTATCACCCCACTTGTTGGCTATTCGTTAAACTGAATTGTGGGCGTGGTGAGGGTGTATTTGTAGGCATTTTGAGGTTTGGGAAACTTTGCCCCTCCTGGTAGGAATGTATATCCCATACGTCACTAGCTCATGGACTCTTGCTAATATGAAAGAAATGAATTTATCAGGTAAGTTCTTACATAAATTATGTTTTTTTATTTTTCCCCCCACTTTTCTGTAGCGTAGCTTCCCCCCCCCCAAGACTTAACCCCCACCCCCTCCCAGATCACTTAGATTATATCGGTTAAAGTTTTTATTCCCCAAACAAACTCTGTTCCATAGTGTAATGGTTACCACTCGCTCCCTGTCCGTGCGCGCCCCCCAGCGATCCCGCCCACCTCTGCACTCAGCAATACATTGATGGCCGCCCACCCGCCTCCCACCCACCAACGATTGCGGCTATCGATGTCCGGTGCAGAGAGGGCCACAGTGTGGCTCTCTCTGCATTGGATGGGGAAAAATGTTATTGCAGTGATGCCTCGATATCGAGGCATCACTGCAATAACCGGAAAGTGGCTGGAAGCGATCAGGATCTCTTCCAGCCGCTTTCAACCCCAACGTCGTACAGGGTACGTCGCTGGTCTTTAAAGACCAGTTTGTGCACGACGTACCCTGTACGACGCGTGTTGTTAAGGGGTTAAAGAGATTTTCTACCTCTCTTTGTACTACATGTAAGTTCATGTAGGTGGCTGTACTATGTGTAACTGCAGGTGTGAAAGTGCTCTTTTTGGATATACCAAATTCTTTTACATTTCTAAATTTCAGGACTGAAATTTACTCTAAATATGAATGAAATAGGTATTGAGTACTTGGATACATATGTATACAACAAGGGAGGCTTTTTAAGCACAGATCTCCATACTAAGAGTACTGATAGGAATAATCTGCTGCAGTATGGTAGCTATCACCCTGACAGTATATTTAAGGCTATTCCAAGAAGCCAATTTACCAGAGTAAAACGCATTGTATCAGACAAGGACAAATGTAAATATAGACTAGAACAAATGGCGAATAAATTCATTAATAGGAATTATCCCCCTACATTAATTGCAGAACAACTTGACACAATTATTAAAGACACAGGTATAGAAAAGAGAAATAAGAAACAGGAGGTAAATTGTATGATTTTTGTTACACAATTTAATAGACTCAGCAACAAAATTACTGGCATTTAAAAAACAAACAAACAAAAAAAAAACATTGGCACATTCTGTGGGATTGTAACCCTGAGGTAGTTGAATTTAAAAAGAATCCAATGGCAGTTTACAAGAGAAATCAGAGTATTAAGGACATGCTTGTCCATTCAGACATTGGTAGTAATAAACAAGATAGTCAAAGAACTATAGGTTCAAAAAGGTATGGGTGCTACCCATGTTTGAGCTGCAGTAACTGCAGCTCCATGATAAAAGGGGAGCATTTTCATCATCCTATCAATGGGAAGAAATTTAAAATTAATAAATATTTAACTTGTAGGGCAACTCACTGTGTTTATCTTATTAAATGTCCATGTGGCCAAATTTATATTGGCGAGACCTGTAGAGAGGAAAGGGAGAGGATAACTGAACACAAGTCTAATATAAGATGTAAAAACAAAGAAGCCCCAGTTTCCTCTCACTTCCTCTCTATGGGTCATAACATCAGCCAACTTAGATTTCAAATCATAGAACAGGTGGATAGGCCTAGGAGAGGTGGAAATGTACATAGTTGCAAAGATATTATATAGAAAACAATAGGGTTGTCTGTTTTTTTTCTGTTACAATGTGCAATATACCTCCTTTTAAATATGTACATGGGTTTTATGTATTTTAAATTAAATGTTTTGTGTATACACTTTTTCTCTTCTTGTGATAACTTTGTGATGCATTAATTTTTGCATCCACAAGATGGCACTGTTGTGCAATTAGTCTAACACATGAAGATGAATAACAGGTGAGGGTATATATGGGCATTTACCTGTGTATGTTCAATCATACATGACTAAGAGCCTTCAATAGGCTTGAAGCGTTGTATGTTTTCTTCTGAGGACCCCATGTGGAAATAAAGGTTCTTTTAAAACTTTGGAGGCTGGAATACTCTGTTTTTGGATTGTGCATTTGGACTTGGCAGGTCCTTTTATTCTGTGCCCCACAAGGACTGGTGTGCTGTTTTCCAAACTTTCAAAGGGGTTAAAATGTCAGTAGATATCCCTTCTAAGGGATCAGTGTCATGTCCTAAGACTTGAGCTTCACCACTTTGCTCTATAATGATTTAGAATAGTAAGGCATAGGCAAGTATCTACAT
The DNA here is from genome assembly GCF_027579735.1 of Bombina bombina. Classification (NCBI taxonomy): domain Eukaryota; kingdom Metazoa; phylum Chordata; class Amphibia; order Anura; family Bombinatoridae; genus Bombina; species Bombina bombina. The sequence continues at coordinate 500,413,795 of NC_069504.1, forward strand.
GTAAATGGCAACACAGAATAAGAAGCAGAAAAAGGGTAAATTCCCTAAGAGGAACATAATTGGCACATTGTAAAGGGGACTGCGGAGGTAATATTATCAATTTTTTTCCCTTCCCCCCTCACAATAGGGAGAGGCTTAGATTGAATCAGCAACTGCTTATAATTTAGTGTATTTATGTCTATGATAAATTAATTCCCTTTTACAACGCAAGAGTTGAATAATAATAAGTTTTGGGGATTTTCTTTTGCCCATGAGGAGATGTTGGAAGAGGTTGAAGAGATAGTAGTAATAAAATTGATGTATTAGTATGTGCATAACCTGGTTATTTTCGTTTTTTCGGAAAGGTTTAATCTCATCTTCCTGAGTATTTTTTTTTTTCTTTCTTTTTGATTTGCTTTTTTGAAAGTATTATATGCTGAAAGCCCGTTTTATTTTGTGTTACCTTGTATTATTGTTGCTTGCAATAATGTGATGATACTTTTTTCTGTAAATATTAATGTGGAAAATATTAAAAATAAATACATTTTTTTTTTAATTAAAAAATTACATAAGAAAATACATACAATTAAAGGGACAGTCTACTTAAAATTAAACTTTCATGATTCAGTTAGGGGTATGCAATTTTAAATTACTTTTATCATTAAATTTGCTTTGATCTCTTTGTATTCTTTGTTGAAAGCTAAACCTAGGTAGGCTCATATGCTAATTTTTAAGACCTTGAAGGCTGCCTCTATTCTCAGCGTGAGTTCATGTGTATAATATAGATGAAATTGTGCTAACCCGTGTAGTTACCTAGGAGTTAGCACTTTTTGGCTAACCCGTGTAGTTACCTAGGAGTTAGCACTTTTTGGCTAAAATGCATGTCTGTCAAATAAACTGAAATAAGGGAGCAGTCTGCAAAGGCAAAGATACAAGGTCATCACAGAGATAAAAAAAAAAGTATATTAATATAACCGTGTTGGTTATGCAAAACTGGGGAATGGGTAATAAAGGGATTATCTTTTTAAACGAAAGTTCTGGAGTAGACTGTTCCTTTAAGGATAACTTAGTAAAGTGATGTTGGACCAGAGAAAGTCATAAATCAGAGCTTTATAATGCAAAAGTCCACTGGCTCCCTTTAACCAAGCTCTGGAAAACATAATTTATATAAGAACTTACCTGATAAATTCATTTCTTTCATATTGGCAAGAGTCCATGAGCTAGTGACGTATGGGATATACAATAATACCAGGAGGGGCATAGTTTCCCAAACCTCAAAATGCCTATAAATACACCCCTCACCACACCCACAATTCAGTTTAACGAATAGCCAAGAAGTGGGGTGATAAAGAAAGGAGTAAAAAGCATCAACAAAGAAATTTGGAAATAATTGTGCTTTATACAAAAAATCATAACCACCACAAAAAAAGGGTGGGCCTCATGGACTCTTGCCAATATGAAAGAAATGAATTTATCAGGTAAGTTCTTACATAAATTATGTTTTCTTTCATGTAATTGGCAAGAGTCCATGAGCTAGTGACGTATGGGATAGCAATAACCAAGATGTGGAACTCCACGCAAGAGTCACTAGAAAGGAAGGGACAAAAATAAAAACAGCCATTTCTTGCTGAAAAAATAATCCACAACCCAAAATATAAGTTAATTCTCATTAAATGAAAAGAAAAAACTTAAAACATAAGCAGAAGAATCGAACTGAAATAGCTGCCTGAAGAACTTTTCTACTTCCAAATAAGCGAATACATCAAAAACGGTAGAATTTAGTAAATATATGCAAAGAAGACCAAGCTGCTGCTTTGCAAATCTGATCAACTGAAGCTTCATTCTTAAAAAGCCCAGGAAGTGGAGACTTATCTAGTAGAATGAACTGTAATTCTCTGAGACGGGGCTTGACCCGACCCCAAATAAGCTGAATGAAACCAAAGCTTTAACCACAAAGCCAAGGAAACGTCAGAAGCCCTCTGACCTTTCCTAGAACCAGAAAACATAACAAATAGACTAGAAGCCTTCCTGAAATCTTTAGTAGCTTCAACATAATATTTAAAAGCTCCTACTACATTCAAAGAATGGAAGGATTTCTCCAAAGAATTCTTAGGGTTAGGACACAAGGAAGGGACAACAAATTCTCTATTAATGTTGTTAGAAATCACAGCCTTAGGAAAGAATTTAAATGAAGTCCACAAAACCGCCTTATCCTGATGAAAAATCAGAAAGGAGATTCACAATAAAGAGTAGATAATTCAGAAACTCTTCTAGCAGAAGAGATGGCCAAAAGGAACAACACTTTCCAAGAAAGTAGTTTAATATCCAAAGAATGCATAGACTCAAATGGAGGAGCCTGTAAAGTCCACAAAACGAAATTAAGACTCCAAGGAGGAGATATTGATTTAATGACAGGCTTGCTACAAACCAAAGCCTGTTAAAAACAGTGAACATCAGGAAGCTTAGCAATCTTTCTGTGAAATAAGACAGAAAAGCAAAGATTTGTCCCTACAAGGAACTTGCAGACAAAACCTTATCCAAACCATCCTGAAGAAACTGAAAAAATTCTAGGAATTCTGAAAGAATGCCAAGCAAATTTATGAAAAGAACACCATGAAAATAAGTCTTCCAAACTTGATAATAAATCTTTCTAAAAACAGATTTACGAGCCTGTAAAATAGTATTAATCACTGAGTCAGAGAAACCTCTATGACTAAGCACTAGGCTTTCAATTCCCATACCTTCAAATTTAATTATTTGAAATCCTGATGGAAAAAACGGACCTTGAAACAGAAGATCCAACCTAAATGGAAGAGGCCAAGGTTGGCAACTGGACATCCGAACAAGATCCGCATACCAAAACCTGTGAGGCCATGCTGGAGCTACCAGCAATACAAATGACTGTTCCATGATGATTTTGGATATCACTCTTGGAAGAAGAACTAGAGGCGGGACAATATAAGCAGGTTGGTAGCACCAAGGAAGTGTCAATGCAACCACTGCTTCCGCCTAAAGATCCCTGGACCTGGACAGGTACCTAGGAAGTTTCTTGTTTAGATGAGAAGCCATCAGATCTATTTCTGGAAAACCCCACATCTGAACAATCTGAGTAAAAACACATCTGAATGGAGAGACCTCTCCCCCGGATGTAAAGTGTGACGGCTGAGATAATCCACTTCTCAATTGTCTACACCTGGGATATGTACCACAGAAATTAGACAAGAGCTGGATTCCGCCCAAGAAAGTATTCAAGATACTTCTTTCATAGCTAAGGGACTGTGAGTCCAACCCTGATAATTGACATATGCCACAGCTGTGATATTGTCTGTCTAAAAACAAATGAACGGTTCTCTCTTCAACAGAGGCCAAGCCTGAAGAGCCCTGAAAATTGCACAGAGTTCCAAAATATTGATTGGCAATCTCGCCTCTTGAGATTTCCAAACCCCTTGTGCTGTCGTCAGAGATCCCCAAACAGCTCCCCAACCTGAAAAGACTTGCATCTGTTGTGATAACAGTCATGGACGAACCAAAGAGGCCCCTAGAACTATACGACGGTGATCTAACCACCAAGTCAGAGATAGTCAAACACTGGGATTTAAGGATATTGTGATATCCTTGTATAATCCCTGCACCATTGATTCAGCACAGAAAGCTGGAGAGGTCTCAAATAAAGACGAGCAAAGAGAATCACGTCCGATGCTGCAGTCATGAGACCTAAAACTTCCATGCACATAGCTACTGAAGGGAATAATAGAGACTGAAGGTTCCGACAAGCTGAAACCAATTTAAATTGTCTCTTGTCTGTTAGAGACAGAGTCATGGACACAATCTATCTGGAAACCTAAAAAGGTGACCCTTGTCTGAGGAATCAAAGAACTTTTTGGTAAATTGATCCTCCAACCATGTCTTTGAAGAAACAACACTAGTTGATTTGTGTGAGATTCTGCAGAATGTAAAGACTGAGCTAGTACCAAGATATCATCCAAATAAGGAAATACCGCAATACCCTGTTCTCTGATTACAGAGAGTAGGGCACCGAGAACCTTTGAAAAGATTCTTGGAGCTGTCACTAGGCCAAACGGAAGGGCGACAAATTGGTAATGCTTGTCTAGAAAAGAGAATCTCAGAAACTGATAGTGGTCTGGATGAAGTAGAATATGAAGATATGCATCCTGTAAGTCTATTGTGGACATATAATGCCCTTGCTGAACAAAAGGCAGAATAGTCCTTCTAGTCACCATTTTGAAAGTTGGCACTCTTACATAACGATTCAAAAGTTTCAGATCCAGAACTGGCCTGAAAGAATTTTCTTTCTTTGGGACAATGAATAGATTTGAATAAAACCCCAGACCCTGTTCCTGAAACGTAACTGGTATGATTACCCCTGAAAACTCCAGGTCTGAAACACACTTCAGAAAAAATCTTCTCACAGGAAGTCTTACTCTGAATCCTATCCGGTACCCTTGAGAGACAATACTCTGAATCCATTGATTTTGGACAGAATCTGCTTAAATGTTTTGGAAGAATCTTAATCTGCCCCCTACCAGCTGAGCTATATTGAGGGCCGCACCTTCATGCAGACTTAGGGGCTGGCTTTGGTTTCTTAAACGGTTTGGATTTACTCCAACTTTAAGAAGGTTTCCAATTGGAACCAGATTCTTTGGGGGAAGGAATAGGTTTCTGTTCCTTATTTTGTCGAAAGGAACAAAAGCGGTTAGAAGCTTTAGATTTACCCTTAGGTCTTTAATCCTGAGGCAAAAAAACTCCCTTCCACCCAGTGACAGTTGAAATAATTGAATCCAAATAACTTATTACCTTGGAAAGAAATATATAGTAATCTAGACTTAGATACCATGTCAGCATTCCAATATTTAAGCGACAAAGCTCTTCTAGCTAAAATAGCTAAATACATAGATTTAACATCAATTCTTCTCCTTAGAACAATTTGGTTTGACCGGACACATGTACAAATTTATTTGTTTAATATATTGTGCCCCAATTTCATCGTTACTAATTAACGGTGAGATTTCACATCGCTTGGTACTACAACGGGGCACTCATCAGGGTTGCCCATTATCTCCATTGTTGTTCAATATATCTTTAGAACCACTAGCGATTTTGCTTCACCAACAATTGGACGGGATTCGTATCGGAGACCAGAAACTGGTATTACTAATGTATGCAGATGATATACTCCTGTGTCTGAGTAATATTGAGCGAAGTCTTTCCCTTTTATGAGAATCAATTGAACTTTTTGGCTCAATTTCCGGATACAAAATTAATCTTGCCAAATCTGAGTAATTATGGCTAAACAAGAAAGATCAATATATCAAACATCCATTTATCGAAATTTCACAGATAACTTACCTTGGCATTAAGCTAAGTGCAAATCCAGATGAATGGTATAAACTGAATTTTAGTAAGTGCTTTATAGAATGCAAGGAAAAGATGGAAGGATGGAAAAATCTCCTCATCTCCCTAACAGCTAGGGTTATGCTTATAAAAACCATTCTCTTTCCCAAATTATTTTATCTCATACAAAATATCCCAATTCCCAATCATAATGCCGACTTAAATAAATATAATAAGGCATGTTCCAATTTACTTTGGAAAGGCGCCAGAGCCCGTATTTCGATGTCACGTCTTATGTGTAATAAAGAAGCGGCAGGTCTGTCCCTCCAGAATATACAATTTTATAGTTTGGCTGCACGGGTAAAAGTTGCGGTTGATTGGCTAACCAAACGAGAACAGGTCTCAGCAGTATCTTGGGAAGCCGCCCTGGTAGCACCGTTTCGCTTGGATGCTATCTTACATTGTCCAATGACTGCCCTTCCATCTTTGCTTTTCTCGCTCGTAACATTTAGATATATTATTTTTGCGTGCTCACAGGGTGCTCACCCCATGTCTCCAAATATTTACCTATCACAGGGAACCCAAGTTTAGCGCCGGGATTGACAGATGAAGTTTTTAGATTATGGTCTTCTAAAGGGATGGTATTTGTTACTCAAATGCTAAATTCAGACTTTGTACCGTTATCCTTTGCCGAATTAACTCAACAATTTGGGTTCTCGAATAAAGACTTTTATGCGTATTTGCAGTTAAGACATTTCATACTTGAGCTAAAGCAAAAGTATGGAATAGAGTGGACTCTTTTGGAATTTCAATCTAAAATTAATAATTTTCAAAGGGGCCTATATTCTATAGCTCCTTTTTATATTCTTCTCAGTCAGGGGCCCACTTTTGAACAAAGTGAGTATATAGTTGCAAAATGGATCAAACTCTTTCCTGAGATAAATAGTCAAGTTATAGCGAACACCTTTAAAATAACTGAAAAAAGTTGGGTTCTGACTACTTGGAGAGAGTCGCAGATTAAGATATCTTTTATGTCCTATTTGACTCCGGCTAGATGGTCTAGTTGGTATAAGACAAAGATTTTATGCCCCAAATGTTCCTCCTCCAAGGCAGATCTTCTGCATTGCTTCTAGGCCTGCCCAAAGATTGGTCAATTCTGGCTTAAAGTAGCACATTGGATGCGGACAACCCTTAAAATAGATTATCATATACAACCGATAGAAATATTTCTTTCATGTAATTAACAAGAGTCCATGAGCTAGTGACGTATGGGATATACATTCCTACCAGGAGGGGCAAAGTTTCCCAAACCTTAAAATGCCTATAAATACACCCCTCACCACACCCACAAATCAGTTTTACAAACTTTGCCTCCAAGGGAGGTGGTGAAGTAAGTTTGTGCTAGATTCTACGTTGATATGCGCTCCGCAGCAAGTTGGAGCCCGGTTTTCCTCTCAGCGTGCAGTGAATGTCAGAGGGATGTGAAGAGAGTATTGCCTATTGAATGCAGTGATCTCCTTCTACGGGGTCTATTTCATAAGGTTCTCTGTTATCGGTCGTAGAGATTCATCTCTTACCTCCCTTTTCAGATCGACGATATACTCTTATATTTACCATTACCTCTACTGATTCTCGTTTCAGTACTGGTTTGGCTTTCTACAAACATGTAGATGAGTGTCCTGGGGTAAGTAAGTCTTATTTTCTGTGACACTCTAAGCTATGGTGGGGCACTTTATTTATAAAGTTCTAAATATATGTATTCAAACATTTATTTGCCTTGACTCAGAATGTTCAACTTTCCTTATTTTCAGACAGTCAGTTTCATATTTGGGATTATGCATTGAATTATCATATTTTTCTTACCTCAAAAATTTGACTTTTTTCCCTGTGGGCTGTTAGGCTCGCGGGGGCTGAAAATGCTTCATTTTATTGCGTCATTCTTGGCGCGGATTTTTTTGGCGCAAAAATTCTTTTCCGTTTCCGGCGTCATACGTGTCGCCGGAAGTTACGTCATTTTTTGACGTTATTTTGCGCCAAAAATGTCGGCGTTCCGGATGTGGCGTCATTTTTGGCGCCAAAAGCATTTAGGCGCCAAATAATGTGGGCGTCTTATTTGGGGCGTCGCTTTTGTCTCCACATTATTTCAGTCTCATTTTTCATTTGCTTCTGGTTGCTAGAAGCTTGATATTTGGCATTCTTTCCCATTCCTGAAACTGTCTTATAAGGAATTTGTTCTATTTTGCTTTATATGTTGTTTTTTCTCTTACATATTGCAAGATGTCTCACGTTGCATCTGAGCCAGAAGATACTACAGGAAAATCACTGCCTGCTGGATCTACCAAAGCTAAGTGTATCTGCTGTAAATTTTTGGTAGCTATTCCTCCAGCTGTTGTTTGTAATAATTGTCATGACAAACTTGTTAAAGCAGATAATATTTCCTTTAGTAATGTACCATTGCCTGTTGCAGTTCCCTCAACATCTAAGGTGCAGAATGTTCCTGATAACATAAGAGATTTTGTTTCTGAATCCATAAAGAAGGCTTTGTCTGTTATTTCTCCTTCTAGTAAACGTAAAAAGTCTTTTAAATCTTCTCTCTCTACAGATGAATTTTTAAATGAACACCATCATTCTGATTCTTTGGACTCTTCTGGTTCAGAGGATTCTATCTCAGAGATTGATGCTGATAAATCTTCATATTTATTTAAGATGGAATTTATTCGCTCTTTACTTAAAGAAGTACTAATTGCTTTAGAAATAGAGGATTCTAGTCCTCTTGATACTAATTCTATACGTTTGGATAAGGTTTTTAAAGCTCCTGCGGTTATTCCAGAAGTTTTTCCTGTTCCTAATGCTATTTCTGCAGTGATTTCCAAAGAATGGGATAAATTGGGTAATTCATTTACTCCTTCTAAACGTTTTAAGCAATTATATCCTGTTCCGCCTGACAGGTTAGAATTTTGGGACAAAATCCCTAAAGTTGATGGGGCTATTTCTACCCTTGCTAAACGTACTACCATTCCTACGTCAGATGGTACCTCGTTTAAGGATCCTTTAGATAGAAAAATTGAATCCTTTCTAAGAAAAGCTTATCTGTGTTCAGGTAATCTTCTTAGACCTGCTATATCATTGGCTGATGTTGCTGCAGCTTCAACTTTTTGGTTGGAAACCCTAGCGCAACAAGTAGCAAATCGTGATTCTCATGATATTATTATTCTTCTCCAGCATGCTAATAATTTTATCTGTGATGCCATTTTTGATATTATTAGAGTTGATGTTAGGTTTATGTCTCTAGCTATCTTAGCCAGAAGAGCTTTATGGCTTAAGACTTGGAATGCTGATATGGCTTCTAAATCAACTCTGCTTTCCATTTCTTTCCAGGGAAACAAATTATTTGGTTCTCAGTTGGATTCTATTATTTCAACTGTTACTGGTGGGAAAGGAACTTTTTTACCACAGGATAAAAAATCTAAAGGTAAAAACAGGGCTAACAATCGTTTTCGTTCCTTTCGTTTCAACAAAGAACAAAAGCCTGATCCTTCGTCCTCAGGAGCAGTTTCAGTTTGGAAACCATCTCCAGTCTGGAATAAATCCAAGCCTGCTAGAAAGGCAAAGCCTGCTTCTAAGTTCACATGAAGGTACGGCCCTCATTCCAGTTCAGCTGGTAGGGGGCAGGTTACGTTTTTTCAAAGAAATTTGGATCAATTCTGTTCACAATCTTTGGATTCAGAGCATTGTTTCAGAAGGGTACAGAATTGGTTTCAAGATGAGACCTCCTGCAAAGAGATTTTTTCTTTCCCGTGTCCCAGTAAATCCAGTGAAAGCTCAAGCATTTCTGAATTGTGTTTCAGATCTAGAGTTGGCTGGAGTAATTATGCCAGTTCCAGTTCCGGAACAGGGGATGGGGTTTTATTCAAATCTCTTCATTGTACCAAAGAAGGAGAATTCTTTCAGACCAGTTCTGGATCTAAAATTATTGAATCGTTATGTAAGGATACCAACGTTCAAGATGGTAACTGTAAGGACTATATTGCCTTTTGTTCAGCAAGGGAATTATATGTCCACAATAGATTTACAGGATGCATATCTGCATATTCCGATTCATCCAGATCATTTTCAGTTCCTGAGATTCTCTTTTCTAGACAAGCATTACCAATTTGTGGCTCTACCGTTTGGCCTTGCTACAGCTTCAAGAAATTTCACAAAGATTCTCGGTGCCCTTCTGTCTGTAATCAGAGAACAGGGTATTGTGGTATTTCCTTATTTGGACGATATCTTGGTACTTGCTCAGTCTTTACATTTAGCAGAGTCTCATACGAATTGACTTGTGTTGTTTCTTCAAGATCATGGTTGGAGGATCAATTTACCAAAAAGTTCTTTGATTCCTCAAACAAGGGTAACCTTTCTGGGTTTCCAGATAGATTCAGTGTCCATGACTCTGTCTTTAACAGACAAGAGACGTCTAAAATTGATTACAGCTTGTCGAAACCTTCAGTCTCAATCATTCCCTTCGGTAGCCTTATGCATGGAAATTCTAGGTCTTATGACTGCTGCATCGGACGCGATCCCCTTTGCTCGTTTTCACATGCGACCTCTTCAGCTCTGTATGCTGAACCAATGGTGCAGGGATTACACGAAGATATATCAATTAATATCTTTAAAACCGATTGTTCGACACTCTCTAACGTGGTGGACAGATCACCATCGTTTAATTCAGGGGGCTTCTTTTGTTCTTCCGACCTGGACTGTAATTTCAACAGATGCAAGTCTCACAGGTTGGGGAGCTGTGTGGGGATCTCTGACGGCACAAGGAGTTTGGGAATCTCAGGAGGTGAGATTACCGATCAATATTTTGGAACTCCGTGCAATTTTCAGAGCTCTTCAGTTTTGGCCTCTTCTGAAGAGAGAATCGTTCATTTGTTTTCAGACAGACAATGTCACAACTGTGGCATACATCAATCATCAAGGAGGGACTCACAGTCCTCTGGCTATGAAAGAAGTATCTCGAATTTTGGTTTGGGCGGAATCCAGCTCCTGTCTAATCTCTGCGGTTCATATCCCAGGTGTAGACAATTGGGAAGCGGATTATCTCAGTCGCCAAACGTTGCATCCGGGCGAATGGTCTCTTCACCCAGAGGTATTTCTTCAGATTGTTCAAATGTGGGGGCTTCCAGAGATAGATCTGATGGCCTCTCATCTAAACAAGAAACTTCCCAGGTATCTGTCCAGATCCCGGGATCCTCAGGCGGAGGCAGTGGATGCATTATCACTTCCTTGGAAGTATCGTCCTGCCTATATCTTTCCGCCTCTAGTTCTTCTTCCAAGAGTAATCTCCAAGATTCTGAGGGAATGCTCGTTTGTTCTGCTAATAGCTCCGGCATGGCCTCACAGGTTTTGGTATGCGGATCTTGTCCGGATGGCATCTTGCCAACCATGGACTCTTCCGTTAAGACCAGACCTTCTGTCGCAAGGTCCTTTTTTCCATCCGGATCTGAAATCCTTAAATTTAAAGGTATGGAGATTGAACGCTTGATTCTTAGTCAAAGAGGTTTCTCTGACTCTGTGATTGATACTATGTTACAGGCTCGTAAATCTGTATCTAGAGAGATATATTATAGAGTCTGGAAGACTTATATTTCTTGGTGTCTTACTCATCATTTTTCTTGGTATTCTTTTAGAATTCCGAGAATATTACAATTTCTTCAGGATGGTTTAGATAAGGGTTTGTCCGCAAGTTCCTTGAAAGGACAAATCTCTGCTCTTTCTGTTCTTTTTCACAGAAAGATTGCTATTCTTCCTGATATTCATTGTTTTGTACAAGCTTTGGTTCGTATAAAACCTGTCATTAAGTCAATTTCTCCTCCATGGAGTTTGAATTTGGTTCTGGGAGCTCTTCAAGCTCCTCCGTTTGAACCTATGCATTCATTGGACATTAAATTGCTTTCTTGGAAAGTTTTGTTCCTTTTGGCCATCTCTTCTGCCAGAAGAGTTTCTGAATTATCTGCTCTTTCTTGTGAGTCTCCTTTTCTGATTTTTCATCAGGATAAGGCGGTGTTGCGAACTTCTTTTGAATTTTTACCTAAGGTTGTGAATTCCAACAACATTAGTAGAGAAATCGTGGTTCCTTCATTATGTCCTAATCCTAAGAATTCTAAGGAGAAATCGTTACATTCTTTGGATGTTGTTAGAGCTTTGAAATATTATGTTGAAGCTACTAAATCTTTCCGAAAGACTTCTAGTCTATTTGTCATCTTTTCTGGTTCTAGAAAAGGCCAGAAAGCTTCTGCCATTTCTTTGGCATCCTGGTTGAAATCTTTAATTCATCTTGCCTATGTTAAATCGGGTAAGACTCCGCCTCAGAGGATTACAGCTCATTCTACTAGGTCAGTTTCTACTTCCTGGGCGTTTAGGAATGAAGCTTCAGTTGATCAGATTTGCAAAGCAGCGACTTGGTCCTCTTTGCATACTTTTACTAAATTCTACCATTTTGATGTATTCTCTTCTTCTGAAGCAGTTTTTGGTAGAAAGGTACTTCAGGCAGTGGTTTCGGTTTGAATCTTCTGCTTATGTTTTTCATTAAACTTTGTTTTGGGTGTGGATTATTTTCAGCAGGAATTGGCTGTCTTTATTTTATCCCTCCCTCTCTAGTGACTCTTGTGTGGAAAGATCCACATCTTGGGTATTCATTATCCCATACGTCACTAGCTCATGGACTCTTGTTAATTACATGAAAGAAAACATAATTTATGTAAGAACTTACCTGATAAATTCATTTCTTTCATATTAACAAGAGTCCATGAGGCCCACCCTTTTTTGTGGTGGTTATGATTTTTTTTTTTTTTGTATAAAGCACAATTATTCCAATTCCTTATTTTATATGCTTCGCACTTTTTTTCTTATCACCCCACTTCTTGGCTATTCGTTAAACTGATTTGTGGGTGTGGTGAGGGGTGTATTTATAGGCATTTTAAGGTTTGGGAAACTTTGCCCCTCCTGGTAGGAATGTATATCCCATACATCACTAGCTCATGGACTCTTGTTAATATGAAAGAAATGAATTTATCAGGTAAGTTCTTACATAAATTATGTTTTTTTTTTAGTGCAATCACAGGCACCTCAGCGAAACTTTAAATGAATCAATTTGATTATATTTCTTGGCCGTAATATATTACTGAGAACTTGGAAAGCTAAAACAGTGCCTAGCCTGAAAGAGCTTAAAAATGCCTTGACTGCTCAATAAACACAAACACATGAACAGTGGAATCTTCAAAATCCTACAGATGTAAGGTTAGCTTTGTTTTCAAACAATGGAAAGTATTTATTTTATCATTTTCAGTGGAGACCCAAATTATTTTGGTCAAACCTTTTAGGGATACGGCTTCAATTACAAGTAGGGATATGGTTCAATTACAAGTATTGGCCGGTCATTTTCCCACTACATGGCGTAATGATTGCGGAGAGTTGAGTGGGAGGGTTGAGTAGTGGGGAATTTTTTTCCCTTACTTTTAGAGATATTATGTTAGGAAACTGTCTTGATTTTGAGTGCTATCAATATAGTGCAAGGTTAGGTCAAGTAGGAAGTCAGACATAATGGTAAAGAACGTTTGCTATGACATAGTTAACAAAGAGGCATAATAAAAAAGGAGGAAAAGAAAAAAGGAGAGGGAAAGAAAAATATATAAAAATATATGATGCAACTGGACAATAATAGGAGATTTCTTGATTAAATTATAGCAGATTTCAGGTGGTACAAAGCTAAACACCGATTGAGATAGTTGATTTAGAATAACATCTATAAGGTTTTGAATAAGATTAGCCTGGGAATAAAAGAGAAGTAATTTTTCTGCCAAGACAAAGTTTAAGTAATATGTGCAAGTCAGGTTCAGGTCTTTACAGAAGTATTATTATTTGTGTTATAGTAATAGTCCATTCAGGAGCAATGTCTTTATACTATTTGTTTTTATATATGTTGGAATACAGGTTGGCTTTTTTTCTTTTTTCTTTCTTTCTTTGTGTGTGTCATGTTTGTTATTTTAGTTTAGTTAAAATCTTCAACAGTGAAGTTTTGATTAAGGAGGATAGGATGTAATTATATAATAAATGTAAGCGCCTATTTTCTTTCTTGCTCATCCCAACCAAGAGAGTACTGGCTCATTGATTTTGTTTTCCAGTTAAAGAAGGTTTAGGTTGAGTGGTATTGTTTTTAGTTCACAATTATGTAAACTTGTTATGATTTGCAAAAAGTTTTGATACCCTGCAAGGTGAACTGAAAATGTCTAATGTGATTAATTCAAACTGTATACACTGTTGAACTATAAATAAAATATATAAATAAAAAAAACACATCAATTTTGATGATATTAAAAATGGCATCACAAATAAAATGATTAGCATGTTGAAGCAAGCGAACAATGCTAGACAAATCAGGATCTGTTTCCTGTTGCGCTAAACTTTCCAACCAAAAAGTTGATGCAGCTGCAACATCAGCCATAGAAATTGCAGGCCTGAGGAGATGACCAGAATATAAATAATCTTTCCTTAGATAAGATTCAAGTTTCCTATCTAAAGGGTCTTTAAAAGAAGTACTATCTGCCATAGGAATAGTAGTATGTTTAGAAAGAGTAGAAATAGCCCCATCAACTTTGGGGATCTTTTCCCAAAACTCCAATCTAACTGCTGGCAAAAGATACAATTTTTTAAACCTTGCAGAAGGAATAAAAGAAATAACAGGCCTATTCCATTCCTTAGAAATCATATCAGAAATAGCATCAGGAACTGAAAAAACCTCTGGAGTAACCACAGGAGGTTTATAAACAGAATTTAAACGTTTACTAGTTTTAATATCAAGAGGACTAGTTTCCTCAATATCCAATGTAAACAACACTTCTTTTAACAAGGAACAAATATACTCCATTTTAAATAAATAAGTAGATTTGTCAGTGTCAATATCTGAGGAAGGATCTTCTGAATCAGATAAATCCTTGTCAGATGAGGATAATTCAGTATGTTGTCGGTCATTAGAAATTTCATCAACTTAGAAGAAGTTTTAAAAGACCTTTTACATTTATTAGAAGGCGGGATGGCAGACAAAGCCTTCTGAATCGCATCAGCAATAAAATATTTTATATTTACAGGTATATCTTGTACATTAGATGTTGAAGAAACAACAGGCATAGTACTATTACTGATGGACACATTCTCTGCATGTAAAAGCTTATCATGACAACTATTACATACCACAGCTGGAGATATAATCTCCACAAATTTACAACAAATGCACTTAGCTTTGGTAGAACTGTTATCAGGCAGCAGGGTTCCATTAGTCGTTTCTGAGACAGGATCAGATTGAGACATTGTGCAAATGTAAGAGGAAAAAACAACATATAAAGCAAAATTATCAATTTCCTTATATGGCAGTTTCAGGAATGGGAAAAAAAAATGCAAACAGCATAGCCCTCTAACATAGAAAAAGGCAAGAGGCACATAGGAATGGGGTTTTAAATAATGAAATGATTTGGCGCCAAGTATGACGCACAACGTAACTGAATTTTTTTTGGCGCTAACAACATCCGGAAATGACACACTCGCATCATTGACGATGCAACCTTGAGCAAGGAACTCAGTGTCAACTAAGACGCCAGAAATAACGAATTTGCGTCATCGGATGTAACTTTGCACCAAAAAATTCTCGCGCCAAGAATGACACAAAATTTAAAGAGAAAATAGAAAAAAAGTCTATACCCCAGGTGAGAAAAAATATTTTCCTTATTATGCTTTTCCCAAATATGAAACTGACAGTCTGCAAAAGGAAATATACATAAACCTGACTCATGGCAAATATAAGTACAATACATATATTTAGAACTTTATATTAATACATAAAGTGCCAAACCATAGCTGAGAGTGTCTTAAGTAATGAAAACATACTTACCAAAAGACACCCATCCACATATAGCAGATAGCCAAACCAGTACTGAAACAGTTATCAGTAGAGGTAATGAAATATGAGAGTATATCATGGATCTGAATAAGGGAGGTAGGAGATGAATCGATAACAGAGAACCTATGAAATAGATCTCCCGTGAGGAAAACTATTGCATTCAATAGGTGATACTCCCTTCACAACCCTCTGACATTCGCTGTACTCTGAGAGGAATCGGGCTTCAAAATGCTGAGAAGCGCATATCAACGTAGAATCTAAGCACAAACATACTTCACCACCTCCATTAGGGGTGCTGAAAATAATCGATTCTGTGATGCATCGCGATGCAGCCTGTTAACGATGCAGTGCAGATCAGAATCGATTCAGGAGTTCAGTGACATCATCGCGCAACGTCACGTGACCCCGCCTCTCTCACATTGCAGACGAGCCGACAGCATTTGTGTCAGGAGGATTAATCTGGTTACAGCCCCCAGCTACACCACATCAGGACTTGCTGTGCACACGGCGCAGATATCTGACCCAGAGAGCATTACCAACAGACCTCCTCTCACACACAAATGTTCCGGTCATTTTATGACACCTATCCTAAAGAGCAGACAGTAGCTCATGTAAACAGTGAATCTTTTCTTGCATTATTGATTCACTGTTTACTGTTGTGGTCTCTGCTGCATGTTTCCTCTCTGTCAGACCCCTAGCCCAAACGAGCATTTGAGGGTTGCTGTAAAACTTTTGACTTACTATATCTAATAGCAACCCTCAAATGCTCGTTTGGGCTAGGGGTCTGACAGAGAGGAAACATGCAGCAGAGACCGCAAAAGTAAACAGTGAATCAATAATACAAGAAAAGATTCACTGTTTACATGAGCTGCTGGCTCTTTAGGATAGGTGTCATAAAAATTCCTGACCAGAACATTTGTGTGTGAGAGGAGGTCTGTTGGTAATGCTCTCTGGGTCAGGTTTCAGATGTCTGCATGTACTCCGTGAGAATATTTGAGTGAGTACACTGCTGCTGGTTATATTTTCCTTTGTAAAATAAATCTACAGATACATTTCTGTGCATATTGTAGTATTATGTTTATAAGTGCTCTTCCATCTTACACAGTTGTTTAAAAGATATTATATATATATACACACAATATATATATATATATATATATATATATATATATATATATATATATAGTGTGTGTATGTATCTCTCTCTCTCTCTCTCTCTCTATATATATATATATATATATATATATATATATATATATATATATGTATATATATATATAGTGTGTGTGTGTGTGTGTGTGTATATAAATGTGTGTGCGTATATATATATATATATATATATATATATATATATATATATACACACACATACATACAGTATATGTATATATATTTATTGAATAGAACAAGTTCATGAAAATCATGGACAGTAATCGCGATGCAGGATAATCGTAATCGATTCGTGAGGCCAGTGAAGATGCACACCCCTAACCTCCATAGGAGGCAAAGTTTGTAAAACTGAATTGTGGGTGTGGTGAGGGGTGTATTTATAGGCATTTTGAGGTTTGGTAAACTTTGCCCCTCCTGGTAGGATTGTATAATTGTATATCCCATATGTCACTAGCTCATGGACTCTTGCCAATTACATGAAAGAAAAATATTTCAAAAAATTAAAAATCCCTTAAATCAGCTTAGTACCCAGGTAGGAAAGTGCTTAGCACTCAAAGGGTTAAAGGAATAAACACAAATTAGGAGAGAACCGTCACTTTAAGAAAAACAGACTTTAGATTTAGAACAGCAAAAATGCTAAGTAAAAATTACAAATATTGCGCCTCTACACCTCAGACAGTCTGAGGTACCCTACCTGAACCTTCACCAGATATCTCAACAACTTGCATAAATCGGCAAACAAGTCACTTCTTCACCTCACAGGGAAAGCACTCGCATTGGCACTACGCCGCTCCGCTGAGTCTCCAGCAAAAAAGCCAACAGTCACATGACCGGCTCAAAAGGAACTGCGCAATAATTTAAAATTGCGCCTCTCCCAGAGTAAATTGACACAGTACAGTGAAAATTAAGCGGTTATCACAAATCCTGACAAAAACAATACAATTATGCCATCCTCCTCAGTAAATAAAAAACCTTGAGCCCCAGTTATCCCATAAACAGCAAGGAAAGATATTAACCCCTTAGTCTCCACATACATAAACGTGCCTGCACACTGCCCAGAATAAACGCCCCAGAAATCCAATGCAGAGATATACAGTACAAGACTCCAGTACCTAGGAGGCAAAAGCACTTACCTGCAAATCCAACTGTCGGGCAGGAAGACAGCTCACAAGGCGTGAAAGGACACATACTCCTTACAGAGACCTTTCTTTTTTTCTACAGAACAGAGTAACCAACTCTGGCTTTCTATATATAACTAGGGTAGCAATTATGTTAGAAAACAAAGCAAGGACAACCTCACCACTTTCTAACTGCTTAAAAACCACCATTACTCTTACTCAAGAGATTGACGTGGACACAGTTAAACCCCAATCCTTGCTTGCAGGGAAAAGTACCTTTAAAAGGAATAAAAATCTTCAGACACCAACTTCACGTCCTCCATTGACAGAGGCAAAGAGAATGACTGGAGGTTATGGGTAAGGGAAGTGACACTTAACAGCTCTGATGGGGTGCTCTTTGCCTCCTCCTGCTGGCCAGGAGTAAATATCCCACTAATAATTGGAATGACGTTGTGGACTCTCCATGTCTTAGGAAAATAAAGGAGGGTTAAATGTATATCTCTATAGGAAAAGTACAGACAGAAATACATTAACATTTGACAGTTTCCATCCAGCTAGATTAAAGTAGTCACTGCCTAGATGCCAATTGCTAAGAGTCAATAGAATTGTTAATGACCCCCAAAATTACCCCTAAGAATGAATGAAATGGGACAAAGATTTATACAGAGGGGTTAACCACAATATCGTATACAAGGAGAGATAGACAAGTTAAAGGGGCAGTCAACGTAGAGGTGGGTAGAGCTAGCGCTAGGACTCCCCTAATGCCAAAAACACAGGAACTTCCTCAAAAAAAGTTCCAAATTAGACTAGGACGTTATTACTATATTATTCAGCGTAAAGAACATATACATCAAAAGCTTTATCCTCCAGATCAGACTTGTCATCTCATAACTGTGAGCACAAGCAATTTTTACCCCTTTTTTGTTTTTTACATACCATGTACTTAAACGTTACTACATTGTATCCCCATAGTGTGGTTATTAATATTATTTTACCCCTAGCCCAGAGCGCCAATACTCCGTAATCCCAAAAGGGGCAGTCAACACCAGAATTTTTGATGTTTAAAAAGATAGATAATCCCTTTATTACCTAATCCCCAGATTTCCATTACCAATAGGGTTAAAATAATACACTTTTACCTCTGTAATTACCTTGTATCTATGCCTTTGCAAACTGCCCCCTTATTTCAGTTCTTTTGACAGACTTGCATTTTAACCAGTGCTCACTCCTATGTAACTTCACGTGCGTGAGCTCAATATTATCTATATGACACACATGAACTAACGCCCTCTAGTGGTGAAAAACTGTCAAAATGCATTCACATAAGAGGCGACCTTCAAGGTCTAAGAAATTAGCATATACGCCTATCTAGGCTTAGCTTTCAACTAAGAATACCAAGATAACAAAGCAAAATTGGTGATAAAAGTAAATGGCAAACTTTAAAATTACATGCCCTATTTGAATCATGAAAGTTTATTTTGTACTTGACTGTCCCTTTAAGAATGGATACAAAATCTATCAGGAATGATAAAAAAGGTAGATAAGAGGATGGTGTTTACTTCTCAGTTGAATGCATATAGTGATGATATAGCAAAAATCATCAGAAAACATTTAAGTATTTTAAAAGATTGTAATAAAGACTTCAGTACATTTCAACAAAAATGAACTGTAGTTCAATTTAAAAAAAAAAAAAAAAAAAAAAAAAAAAACAGACATAGGGGAGAGAGAGCAAAAGAGAGGGGGGAGAGAGAGCAAAAGATGGGAGAGAGAGGAGAGAGAGCAAAAGAGAGGGGAGAGAAAGAGCAAAAAAAGAGGGAAGAGAGAGCAAAATAGAGGGGAAAGAGAGAGCAAAAAAGAGGGGGGAGAGAGAGCAAAAGAGAGGGGGGAGAGAGAGAAAACGAGGAGAGAGCAAAAGAGAGGGGAAGAGAGAGCAAAAGAGAGGGGGAGAAAGCAAAAGAGAGGGGGAGAGAGCAAAAGAGAGGGGGGAGACAGAGAGCAAAAGAGAGGGGAGAGAGAGAGCAAAAGATGGGAGAGAGAGGAGAGAGAGCAAAAGAGAGGGGAGAGAAAGAGCAAAAAAAGAGGGAAGAGAGAGCAAAATAGAGGGGAAAGAGAGAGCAAAAAAGAGGGGGGAGAGAGAGCAAAAAAGAGGGGGGAGAGAGAGCAAAAGAGAGGGGGGAGAGAGAGAAAACGAGGAGAGAGCAAAAGAGAGGGGAAGAGAGAGCAAAAGAGAGGGGGAGAAAGCAAAAGAGAGGGGGAGAGAGCAAAAGAGAGGGGGGAGACAGAGAGCAAAAGAGAGGGGGGAGAGAGAGCAAAAGAGAGGGGGGAGAGAGCAAAAGAGAGGGGGGAGAGAGCAAAAGAGAGGGGGGAGAGAGAGCAAAAGAGAGGGAGGAGAGAGAGCAAAAGAGAGGGAGGAGAAAGAGCAAAAAAGAGGGGGGAGAGAGAGCAAAAGAGGGGGGAGAGAGAGAAAAAGAGGGGGAGAGAGAGCAGAAGAGGGGGGAGAGAGAGCAGAAGAGGGGGGAGAGAGAGCAAAAGAGAGGGGGAGAAAGAGCAAAAGAGAGGGGGAGATAGAACAAAAGAGAGGTGGGAGAGAGCGCAAAAGAGGGGGGAGAGAGAGCAAAAGAGAGGGGGGAGAGAGCGCAAAAAGGGTGGTGAAAGAATCCACCTGGATGGAGTCTTTCACCACCCTGATTTTTTCAGAATCCACCTGGATGCAGCATAAGCTGCATCCAGGTGGATTCCAAAAATGGCAGGGTGGTTCCGTCACCACTGCCCTTCCAAAAATGGCAGGATGGTTCGGTGGTTCCATCACCATAATAGACTGCCCTCTGGGTAGGCTTTCCCACTAGTATTAATATAACTGTGCTGGTTATGCAAAACTGGGAAATAGGTATCTTTTTAAACAACAAAAATTATGGTGTTGACTGTCCATTTAAGGATCACTTAGTAAAGACTGATGTTGAACCAGAGAACGTCATAAATCAGAGCTTTATAACAAAAAAAAAGTCCACTGGCTTATATCCATGTTTGTGCTGTTCCAATTGTCACTCTCTGATTGAAGGAAAGGAATTTCTTCACCCCAGAACAGGACATAAGTTTAAATTGAAGGGATATTATACATGCCAAACCTCCTATATTGTGTATTTAATTAAATTCCCATGTTCCTCAATATATGTAGTTGAGTCAATCAGGAAAGCTAGGGAACGTATTAATCAACATAATTAAAATATTAGATATGGGGACACTGAAGCTCACCATATTTTGAAAGCTGGTTATAATATTAGCCAACTAAGATGGCAAATTATTGATCATGTAGGAAGGTTAAGGGGAGGAGGTGACAGAGAAGTTATTAAAGCAAAAAGAAACCAAATGGATATACTGACATCATCTAGTGGCCATTTCTCATATTGTTCAATTTCACAATCAAATACTACAAGTAATGTGGAACATCCCTTATCAATACTAACCAAATATAGCTTCACACAAACACTGAATAATCAATCTCCCTATTTAACTCCTTGGGGCTCATACTCTCTAGGGTGCATTACCACCTAGAGAGTATGCACCCCAAGGAGTTGAATAGGGAGATTGATTATTCAGTGTTTGCGTGAAGCTATATATGGTTAGTAGTGATAAGGGATGTTCCACATTACTTGCAGCATTTGATTGTGAAATTGAACAATATGAGAAATGGCCACTAGATGATGTCAGTAGTTGGTATACATGTCTTTGTAACCATCGGTATGTAATTATAATTAATTGTTTAGTTTATAAATTAGAGGCTGAAGTAAGTTTGTAACAAATGCATGATTAAGGCCAGTGGGGCCGAAACGTTGCATAATATTCTATATGTAAGAATAAAATAAGAGATTATCTTTGAGATCATAAGTTGTGCTATGTGATTTTAGTTTTTTCTATGGAATTAAAGTGATGGTAAACTCTCCCCTTTTTAAAATCAGATCTGGAATGTAAGCGCTATTTTAGATGGAGTTTAATTCATTAGCTGTAATGAAGATGCAGTATAACATGCTTTTTAATATAGATATGAAATTCAAATACTGCATGCTCCTCCGCCCACTTCAAAAGTAAAATTTTCTGTGAGCTAACAGATTGAATTGTTGTCCAATCAGCGCTCTCCCCATATGGCACTTTTGTTGTAGCTAGAGCATTGATTGGAGAGTAATTCAATCATTTAGCTGACAGGAAAATTGACTTTTTAAGTGGTTGGTGTAACGTGGGGTATTTGAATTTCATATCAATATTAATAACTAAGTTATAGCGCATCTTCATTGCACATGATGAATAAAACTCCATCTAAAATAGCGCTTACATTCCAGATCTGATTTTAAAAAGGGGAGAGTTTACCATCACTTTAAGTGTTAGCAGTATCCCCCTTCCATGTGCACCCTATCTCCTAAAGAGCCTGTTCTAATGATGGAATAGTGCTGTGCCCAGTTTGGATACACTATGAAGATGCATGGTACTTGGCTGTCAGTACCTTCATCTACCGCCCACACCTGAGCTGCAGAAGACTGCTTCCAGTAGACAGGTACTTCTGATGCAGTACAAGCACAGTGGCAACAGTCTATAAGGTTATAACAAGGAGCAGCAGACCAGGATATTTGCAGACAAGCCCACATTTCACCAGGGAGTCTGGTGGCATCTCTGCATTGGGTGAAGATAATCACTGCCTTGCTCAACTCCTGTCTACCCCTCTAACTGATTTGAGACACATTTCCTCCTCGGAGAATCTACACAAATGGCAGAGAACCCCTGTAAAATGACATGAAGATCAGCACTTCAAGTTTCACCTCACTCTTTGCTGCAGGCAAAAAATTGACTGAAGGAGTATGGGAAAGTGGGAGGGATTAAATGCTCTGTTATGCTGGGTGTTTTGTCTCTGAAGTTTAATCCTGCATTTGACAGTTCGGAGACTCATTTTAATAAGGAATCATTGTGAAAAACTCAGAAATACTAATAAAACAGATTTGTTCATCTCACTGAAATTGACTTGTTGCACCTTTACCTCTATTCTGGATTTGTCGTTGTAGTTCTTCCTCCACCACAGACTCAAGCCAAACTAACTTTAAGTCTGCCTGTTCCCCTTTATTACATATCAGCCGATATAGATCATCCAAACCTGACAGAAGCCTCAATACACTGCAACTCCATTTGTACTCTGACCATTTGTAATTATGTCTGTTGTAATAGATTTCCTAAGTAGTGTGTCAAGCAACTGTGTATAGGCACCAGGTAATACCACATATGATTTGCTGTTTTCATAGTATCCAAAATGATTTTTTTATAGGTGTATAAAAAGTTTGAGTAATAGAATGGGTGTATCCTATGATTGCAGCGAAAGCTGAAATACTTCAGGACCTGCCCACATGGGGTGGGGTGTGGGCGTTACTTGCCGAAGTGCCTTTGTGGTTGTGTAAACTTGTTTGAAACAAAGGATTATTATTTATTTTTTTATCTACGACTGGTGTGTACCATTTTCTATATAGTACACTCCTAAAGAGGGCACCAGGTGCACAAGTTTAACCGCCCCTTTTGCAGACGATAAACAATGATCAGATTTGATGAATAATAAAATGATCTAATGAATTAGGGCAGTTTATTACTACATGGAGTATCAATTTTCATGTGAATGTCTTTTCCATGTGAACTTAATTTCTATTTTGTGGTTTCAATCTTAAAAGGATACTAAACCCAATTTTTTTCTTTCATGATTTAGATAGATCATGCAATTTTAAGCAATTTTCTAATTTACTCATATTAACATTTTGTCTTCGCTCTCTTGCTACCTTTATTTGCAAAGCAGTTATTTACGCTTAGAAGCCGGCCAATTTTTGGTTCAGAACCTGGGTAGCGCTTATTGATTGGTGGCTTAATGTAGCCACCAATTGGCAAGCGCTACAAGGGTTCTGAACCAAAAATGGTCTGGCTCCTAAGCTTAGATTCCTGCTTTTTCAAATAAAGAAAAACAAGAAAACAAAAAAACAGAATTTATGCTTACCTGATAAATTACTTTCTCTTACAGGTGTATTCAGTCCATGGATTCATCCTTACTTGTGGGATATTCTCAATCCCTACAGGAAGTGGCAAAGAGAGCACACAGCAAAGCTGTCCATATAGCTCCCCTCAGGCTCCGCCCCCCCCCAGTCATTCGACCGACGGTTAGGAGAAAAAGGAGAACCATAGGGTGCAGTGGTGACTGTAGTTATTGTAAATTAAATTTGAACCTGACTTAAATATCAGGGCGGGCCGTGGACTGAATACACCTGTAAGAGAAAGTAATTTATCAGGTAAGCATAAATTCTGTTTTCTCTTACTTGGTGTATTCAGTCCACGGATTCATCCTTACTTGTGGGATACCAATACCAAAGCAATAGGACACGGATGAAGGGAGGGAACAAGTCAGGTAACCTAAACGGAAGGCACCACTGCTTGCAAAACCTTTCTCCCAAAAATAGCCTTCGAAGAAGCAAAAGTATCGAATTTGTAAAATTTGGCGAATGTATGCAGTGAAGACCAAATAGCTGCCATACAAATCTGTTCAACAGAAGCCTCATTCTTAAAAGCCCATGTGGAAGCCACAGCTCTGATGGAATGAGCTGTAATTCGTTCAGGAGGCTGCTTTCCAGTAGACAGGCTTGATTCTAACTAGGGCCTGTGCAAACGCCTGAACGTCTGGTACAGCTGCCAGACGCTTGTGTAACAGGATAGACAGAGCAAATATCTGTCCTTTAAGGAACTAGCTGACAGACCTTTCTCCAAACCTTCTTGGAGAAAAGACAATATCCTTGGAATCCTAACCTTACTCCACGAGTAACCCTTGGATTCACACCAACAAAGATATTTCCGCCATATCTTATGGTAAATTTTCCTGGTGACAGGTGATTCAAAGAAACCCCGCTTAGCTAGGATTAAGCGTTCAATCTCCAAGCAGTCAGTTGCAGAGAAACTAGATTTGGATGCTTGAAAGGACCTTGGATTAGAAGATCCTGCCTCGATGGCAGTTTCCATGGTGGGACCGATGACATGTCCACTAGGTCTGCATACCAAGTCCTGCATGGCCACGCAGGCGCTATCAGAATTACCGAAGCCTTCTCCTGTTTGATTCTGGCTATTAGCCGAGGGAGAAGAGGAAACGGTGGAAAGACATAAGCTAGACTGAATGACCAAGGCGCTATTAATGTATCTATCAATGCCGCCTTGGGATCCCTGGATCTGGATCCGTAAAGGGGAAGTTTGGTGTTCTGACGGGACGCCATCAGATCCAACTCTGGAATGCCCCAAAGCTGGGTCATCTGAGCAAAAACCTCCGGGTGGAGTTCCCACTCCCCCGGATGGAAAGTCTGACGAATCAGAAAATCCGCCACCCAGTTGTCTACCCCTGGGGATGTGAATTGCAGATAGATGGCAGGAGTGATCCTCCGCCCATTTGATAATCTTGGATACTTCCTTCATCGCTAGGGAACTCTTTGTTCCTCCCTGATGATTGATGTACGCTACAGTCGTGATGTTGTCCGACTGAATCTGATGAATTTGGCCTCTGCTAGTTGAGGCCACGCCTGGAGCGTATTGAATATCGCTCTCAGCTCCAAAATGTTTATCGGGAGAAGAGATTCTTCCCGAGACCATAGTCCCTGAGCCTTCAGGGAGTTCCAGACCGCACCCCAGCCTACCAGACTGGCATCGGTCGTGACAATGATCCACTCCGGTCTGCGGAAACTCATTCCCTGAGACAGGTGATCTTGAGACAACCACCAGAGAAGAGAGTCTCTGGTTTTTTGATCCATTTGAATTTGAGGAGACAAATCTGCGTAATCTCCATTCCACTGTTTGAGCATGCACAGCTGCAGTGGTCTGAGATGGATTCGGGCGAAAGGGACTACGTCCATTGCCGCAACCATTAAACCAATTACTTCCATGCACTGAGCCACGGAAGGCCGAGGAATGGAATGAAGAACTCGGCAAGTATTCAACAGTTTTGACTTCCTGACCTCTGTCAGAAAGATTTTCATTTCTACCGAGTCTATTAATGTTCCCAGAAAGGGAACCCTTGTGAGCGGGGACAGAGAACTCTTTTCTACGTTCACCTTCCACCCGTGAGACCTTAGAAAGGCCAGAACGATGTCCGTATGAGCCTTGGCTCTGTGAAAGGACGACGCCTGTATTAATATGTCATCTAGGTAAGGTGCTACTGCAATGCCCCGCGGTCTTAGTACCGCTAGAAGGGACCCTAGCACCTTTATGAAAATTCTGGGAGCGGTGGCCAACCCGAAAGGAAGGGCCACAAACTGGTAATGTTTGTCCAGAAAGGCGAACCTTAGGAACTGATGGTGATCTTTGTGGATAGGAATATGTAGGTATGCATCCTTTAGATCCATGGTAGTCATATATTGACCTTCCTGGATTATCGGCAAGATTGTCCGAATGGTTTCCATCTTGAAAAACGGAACTCTTAGGAATTTGTTTAGAATCTTTAGGTCCAGGATTGGCCTGAAAGTTCCCTCCTTTTTGAGAACTACAAACAGGTTTGAGTAAAAGCCCAGTCCTTGCTCTGCAATAGGAACTGGGTGTATCACTCCCATTTTTAGAAGATCTTCTACACAGCATAAGAACGCCTGTTTCTTCATTTGGTCTGAAGACAAATGAGAAATGTGGAGCCTTCCCCTTGGGGGAGAATCCTTGAATTCTAGAAGGTACCCCTAAGCAACTATTTCTAATGCCCAGGGATCTGGAACATCTCTTGACCAGGCCTGAGCGAAGAGAGAAAGTCTGCCCCCTACTAGATCCGATCCCGGATTGGGGGCTACCCCTTCATGTTGTCTTGGTAGCAGGAGCAGGCTTCTTGGCCTGTTTACCCTTATTCCAGCCCTGCAAGGGTTTCCAGGTTTCTTTGGGCTGGGAAGCGTTATCTTGCTTTGCGGCAGCAGAGGTAGTGGCAGGTCCGCTCCGGAAGTTGCGAAAGGAGCGAAAATTAGCCTTGTTTTTGGCCTTAAACGGCCTATCTTGTAGAAGGGCATGGCCCTTGCCCCCAGTGATATCTGAAATAATTTCTTTCGGCTCTGGGCCAAATAGGGTCTTCCCCTTAAAAGGAATATTTAACAGTTTCGTTTTGGACGACACATCGGCCGACCATGATTTGAGCCAAAGCGCTCTGCGCGCCATGATGGCAAAACCTGAATTTTTTGCCGCTAGCTTAGCTAATTGGAGAGCGGCATCAGTGATAAAAGAATTAACCAGCTTTAGAGCATGAATTCTATCCATGACCTCATCGTATGAAGTCTCCCTTTGGAGCGACTCCTCCAAGGCTTCGAACCAAAAAGCCGCAGCAGTAGTTACCGGAATAATGCAGGCAATTGGTTGAAGAAGAAAACCTTGCTGAACAAACATTTTCTTCAGCAATCCTTCCAATTTTTTATACATAGGATCTTTGAAAGCACAACTGTCCTCTATTGGTATAGTTGTATGTTTAGCAAGTGTTGAAACAGCCCCCTCTACCTTAGGGACTGTCTGCCACGCGTCCCGCCTAGGGTCGTTTATGGGGAACATTTTCTTAAAGATAGGTGGGGGAACAAAGGGTACAATGGGTCTCTCCCACTCCTTAGTCACAATATCCGCCACCCTCTTTGGGATCGGAAATGCCTCAGTGTATAAAGGGACCTCTAAGAATCTGTCCATTTTACACAATTTTTCAGGGACCACCATGGGGTCACAATCATCCAGCCTAGCTAAAACCTCCTTAAGCAGGACGCGGAGGTGTTCCAGCTTAAATTTAAACGCTAAGGAATCTGACTCTGCCTGCTGAGAAACTTTTCCTGTGTCAGAAATTTCTCCCTCAGACAGACCTTCCCTCACTGCTACCTCTGAGTTTTGTGAGGGTACTACAGATAAATTATCCAAAGCTTCAGATTGCTCATCCTCTGTATTTAAAACTGAGCTATCGCGCTTTTTTGGAAAAACTGGCAGTTTGGATAAAAATGCTGCAAGGGAATTATCCATTACTGCTGCTAATTGTTGTAAAGTAATAGGGGCCAATGCGCTAGAGGTACTAGGAATCGCTTGCGCGGGCGTAACTGGAGTAGACACGTGGTGGGAGGAAGGAGGACTATCCTCATTACCCTCCGTTAAGGAATCATCTTGGGAAGCATTTTTAATTGTCACTGGATGATCTTTAAAATGCTTAGATGTTTTGGCACACTTTAAACATAAATGCAATGGGGGTACTGCCATGGCTTTTGAACATAAAGAACAAGGTCTATCTGAAGGTTCAGACATGTTTGACAGACTCAGACAACACTAAAATCTTGAAAAAAATACTTTTTGAAAAAACGTTACTGTGTCTTTAAATAATAAAAAGCACACACTTTTTTACCAAACCATCAAAAAACATCCGATCTTAATGAAATTTTCACCACATGATCTTAATGCTTTGAAATGATTGCACACAAATTTTCAAATCAATTAACCCCTTAATGCCCAAACCGGAGCAAAATGAAGTAAACAACCGGTTTAACCCACTACAGTACGATGCCACAGTCTTTGCTGTGGCTTTACCTTCCTTTAGGGTTATTTGTAGGTGCAAAGTAAGCCTCCCTGAAGTCCTCCTGTACTCTTAAGGCTCTACACGTGAAGCTGCATGGAGCTGTGTTGCAAATCAACTGCGCAACTGAGGCGTGAAAATGAGGCCCCCTCCTTCATTACTCCAGAGTTATGGGGCCTTTCTGAGTCAGATTAGGTGTCTTACCAAATGCCAGGCGTAAAAAAGTCCCCAAAAAGTGTTTCCAACGTCTAAAACGCTTAATAAATATAAGATTACCTTAATAAAGTAATCGATTTAGCCCATAACAGTGTCTGTCAGTATTAAAGCCCTTAACTGAAGCTATCATTCTATACAGTGTCTCAGAAAATGGCTTACCTTCCCTCATGGGATTTCTGTCAGTCTTTTAGCACTACCAAGTCTTGTTAGAAAAAATGACTGAGCATACCTTAAGCAGTATAAGCCTGCAAACTGTTCCCCCCAACTGAAGTTCTCCGGTACTCAACAGTCCTGTGTGGGGAAAGCAATGGATTTTAGTTACGACATGCTAAAATCTTTTTCCTCTCAGCAGAAATCTTCATCACTTTCTGCCTCAGAGTAAATAGTACAAACCGGCACTATTTAAAAATAACAAACTCTTGATTGAAGAAATAAAACTACAAATCTAACACCACAAACTCTTTACCCTCCCGCGGAGATGCTACTTGTTAGAGCGGCAAAGAGAATGACTGGGGGGCGGAGCCTGAGGGGAGCTATATGGACAGCTTTGCTGTGTGCTCTCTTTGCCACTTCCTGTAGGGATTGAGAATATCCCACAAGTAAGGATGAATCCGTGGACTGAATACACCAAGAGAAAAGAAATTGATAATAGGAGTAAATTAGAACAATGCTTAAAATTGCATGCTCTACCTGAATCATGAAAGAAAAAACCCAAAATTTATGCTTACCTGATAAATTTCTTTCTCTTGTGGTGTATCCAGTCCACGGGTTCATCCATTACTTGTGGGATATTCTCCTTCCCAACAGGAAGCTGGAAGAGGACACCCACAGCACAGCTGTCTATATAGCTCCTCCCCTAACTGCCACCCCCAGTCATTCGACCGAAGACAAGCAAGAAAAAAGGAGAAACTATAGGGTGCAGTGGTGACTGTAGTTTAAAAATAAAAAACACCTGCCTTAAAGTGACAGGGCGGGCCGTGGACTGGATACACCACAAGAGAAAGAAATTTATCAGGTAAGCATAAATTTTGTTTTCTCTTGTAAGGTGTATCCAGTCCACGGGTTCATCCATTACTTGTGGAATACCAATACCAAAGCTTTAGGACATGGATGAAGTGAGGGACAAGGCAGGAACTTAAACGGAAGGCACCACTGCCTGCAAGACCTTTCTCCCAAAAATAGCCTCAGAGGAAGCAAAAGTATCAAATTTGTAGAATTTAGAAAATGTATGAAGCGAAGACCAAGTCGCCGCCTTACAAATCTGTTCAACAGAGGCCTCATTTTTAAAAGCCCATGTGGAAGCTACCGCTCTAGTGGAATGAGCTGTAATTCTTTCAGGAGGCTGCTGGCCAGCAGTCTCATAAGCTAAACGGATTATGCTTCTCAGCCAAAAAGAAAGAGAAGATGCCGAAGCCTTTTGGCCTCTCCTCTGTCCAGAGTAGACAACAAACAATGCAGATGTTTGACGAAAATCCTTAGTAGCTTGTAAATAAAACTTTAAAGCACGAACAACGTCAAGATTGTGTAATAGACGTTCCTTCTTTGAAGAAGGATTAGGACAAAGTGACGGAACAACAATCTCCTGATTGATATTCTTATTAGATACCACCTTAGGAAGAAACCCAGGTTTGGTACGCAAAACTACCTTATCTACATGGAAGATCAGATAAGGGGAATCACACTGTAAGGCAGATAACTCTGAAACTCATCGAGCCGAAGAGATAGCTACCAAAAACAGAACTTTCCAAGATAAAAGCTTGATATCTATGGAATGCAGAGGTTCAAACAGAACCCCTTGAAGAACTTTAAGAACTAAATTTAAACTCCATGGCGGAGCAACAGGTTTAAACACAGGCTTGATTCTAACTAAAGCCTGACAAAATGCCTGAACGTCTGGAACATCTGCCAGAAGAATAGACAGAGCAGAAATCTGTCCCTTTAAGGAACTAGCTGACAATCCCTTCTCCAATCCTTCTTGGAGAAAGGATAATATCCTAGGAATCCTGACCTTACTCCATGAGTAACTCTTGGATTCACACCAATGAAGATATTTACACCATATCTTATGATAGATTTTCCTGGTGAAAGGCTTTCGAGCCTGAATCAAGGTATCAATGACCGACTCGGAGAAACCACGTTTTGATAAAATCAAGCGTTCAATCTCCAAGCAGTCAGCCGCAGAGAAATTAGATTTGGATGTTTGAATGGACCTTGGAGTAGAAGGTCCTGCCTCAGCGGCAGAGTCCATGGTGGAAAGGATGATATGTCCACCAGATCTGCATACTAAGTCCTGCGTGGCCACGCAGGTGCTATCAAAATCACTGAAGCTCTCTCCTGCTTGATCTTGGCAATCAGACAAGGGAGGAGAGGAAATGGTGGGAACACATAAGCCAGGCTGAAGGACCAGGGCACTGCTAGAGCGCTGCCTGGGGATCCCTTGACCTGGACCTGTAACAAGGAAGCTTGGCGTTCTGACGAGACGCCATCAGATCCAGTTCTGGTTTGCCCCATAGTTGAATCAGCTGGGCAAATACCTCCGGATGAAAAGTCTGCCGACTTAGAAAATCCGCCTCCCAGTTCTCTACTCCTGGGATATGGATAGCTGAGAGATGGCAAGAGTGAACCTCTGCCCATAGAATTATCTTTGAAACCTCCAACATTGCCAGGGGGCTTCTTGTTCCCCCCTGATGGTTGATATAGGCTACAGTCGTGATATTGTCTGACTGAAATCTGATGAACCTGACCGCAGCTAGTTGAGGCCAAGCCTGAAGAGCATTGAATATCGCTCTAAGTTCCAGAATGTTTATTGGAAGGAGGGCTTCCTCATGAGTCCACGAACCCTGAGCCTTCAGGGAGTTCCAGACTGCGCCCCAGCCCAGAAGGCTGGCATCTGTCGTCACTATAGTCCACTCTGGCCTGCGGAAACTCATTCCCCTGGACAGATGGACCCGAGATAACCACCAGAGAAGAGAATCTCTGGTCTCTTGATCCAGATTTAACAGAGGGGACAAATCTGTGTAGTCCCCATTCCACTGATTGAGCATGCAAAGTTGCAGTGGTCTGAGATGTAGGCGGGCAAACGGAACTATGTCCATTGCTGCTACCATTAGGCCGATTACTTCCATACACTGAGCCACTGATGGCCGAGAAGTGGAATGAAGAGCACGGCAGGAAGTTAGAAGCTTTGATAACCTGACCTCTGTCAGAAAAAATTTCCTTTCTACTGAATCTATCAGTGTTCCTAGGAAGGAAACTCTTGTGAGAGGGGAGAGAGAACTCTTTTCTTCATTCACCTTCTACCCGTGAGACCTCAGAAAGGCCAGAACAATGTCCGTATGGGACTTGGCGATTTGAAAAGTCGACGCCTGTATCAGAATGTCGTCTAGGTAAGGAGCCACCGCTATGCCCCGTGGCCTTAGAACCGCCAGTAGGGACCCTAGAACCTTCGTAAAGATTCTTGGTGCCGTGGCTAACCCGAAGGGAAGAGCCACAAACTGGTAATGCCTGTCTAAGAAGGCGAACCTGAGGAACGGATGATGATCTCTGTGAATCGGAATGTGGAGATAAGTATCCTTTAAGTCCACGGTAGTCATATATTGACCCTCCTGGATCATAGGGAGGATGGTTCGGATAGTCTCCATCTTGAAGGATGGGACCCTGAGAAATTTGTTTAGGATATTGAGATCCAAGATTGGTCTGAAAGTTCCCTCTTTTTTGGGAACTATAAACAGATTTGAATAGAAGCCCTGCCCCTGTTCCTCCCTTGGAACTGGGTGGATGACTCCCATAACCAGTAGGTCATGAACACAACGTAAGAATGCCTCTCTCTTTATCTGGTTTACAGATAATTGTGAGAGATGAAATCTTCCCCTTTGGAGATGAAGCTTTGAAGTCCAGAAGATATCCCTGGGAAACAATCTCTAATGCCCAGGGATCCTGGACGTCTCTTGTCGAAGCCTGGGCGAAGAGAGAAGGTCTGCCCCCTACTAGATCCGGTACCGGATCGGGGGCTACTCCTTCCTGCTGTCTTAGAGACGGCAGCAGGTTTTTTGGCCTGCTTCCCCTTGTTCGGTCTCCAGACTGGTGTGGACTGGGCGAAATTTCCCTCTTGTTTTGCATTAGAGGAAGCTGAAGCTGCGCCACTCGTGAAGTTTCGAAATAAACGAAAATTATTCTGTTTGGTCCTTAATTTATTGGACCTATCCTGAGGAAGGGTGTAACCTTTTCCTTCAGTAATATCAGAAATGATCTCCTTCAGGCCTGGACCGAATAGGGTCTGTCCTTTGAAGGGGATGTTAAGAAGCTTAGACTTTGAAGTAACGTCTGCTGACCAGGACTAAAGCCATAGCGCCCTGCACACCAGAATGGCAAAACCTGAATTCTTAGCCGTTAGTTTGGTTAGATGAAAAACGGCATCAGAAATAAAGGAATTAGCTAACTTGAGAGCTTTAATCCTGTCTAAAATATCATCTAACGGGGTCTCCACCTGTAGAGCCTCCTCAAGAAACTCGAACCAAAAAGCCGCTGCAGCAATAACTGGGGCAATGCATGCAAGAGGCTGGAGAATAAAACCTTGATGGATAAAAATTTTCTTAAGGAGACCCTCCAATTTTTTATCCATAGGATCTAAGAAAGCACAACTGTCCTCGACGGGGATAGTTGTACGCTTAGCTAGGGTAGAAACAGCACCCTCCACCTTAGCGATTGTCTGCTATGAGTTCCGTATAGCGACATCTATGGGAAACATCTTTTTAAAAGCAGGAGGGGGAGAGAACGGAACACCTGGTCTATCCCATTCCTTAGTAATAATTTCCGAAAACCTCTTAGGGACTGGAAAAACATCAGTGTAAACAGGCACTGCAAAGTATTTGTCCATTTTACACAATTTCTCTGGAATTACAATGGGGTCACAGTCATCCAGAGTCGCTAAAACCTCCCTGAGCAATAAGCGGAGGTGTTCAAGCTTAAAATTAAAGGCTGACATTTCAGAATCGGACTGAAGTAATGTCTTCCCTGAATCTGAAATCTCACCCTCAGATAGCAACTCCCTTGCCACGGCTTCGGAGCATTGTGAGGGTATATCGGACATAGCTACTAAAGCGTCAGAAAGCTCTGTATTTGTTCAAGCCCCAGAGCTGTCTCGATTTCCTTGTAACCCTGGCAGTTTGGACAATACCTCTGTGAGGGTATTAGTCATAACTGCCGCCATGTCTTGTAAGGTAAACGCATTGGACGCGCTAGATGTACTTGGCATCACTTGAGCGGGAGTTATAGGTTCTGACACGTGGGGAGAGCTAGATGGCATAACATCCCTTTTGTCAGTCTGAGAAACCTCTGGTGATAAATCTTTAAATGCCATAATATGGTCTTTATAATTTATAGAAATTTCAGTACATTTGGTACACATTCTAAGAGGGGGTTCCACAATGGTTTCTAAACATATTGAACAAGGAGTTTCCTCTATGTCAGACATGTTTAACAGACTAGAAATGAGACCAGCAAGCTTGGAAAACACTTTAATAACTGTGAAACAGCAAATAAATAAAAACGGTACAGTGCCTTTAAGAGAAAAAAAACTATCAAATAAACTGCAAAACAGTTTTAAAAAGTAGTAAACTCTTCGAAATTTTTACAGTGTGTATAAGGGACCAAAGCAGCATTGCACCCACTTGCAAATGGATGATTAACCCTTTAGGCCCCAAACCGGATTTGAAAAACGTTAAAAAACGTTAATAAACAGTTAAACACCTTGCCACTGCTCTGTTGTGGCTCCTACCTGCCCTCAAATACGATTTAGGAAAGAAATAAGCCCTCTATAGTGGTCCTCAGATGCCAGAGGACTCCTTTAGGGAAGCTGGATGTCTCAGTCTGAATATGAACTGCGCATCTAGAGCGCGAAAATAGGCCCCTCCCACCATGCACTCGATGTCAGAGGGCCTTAAGAAAATACTCCTAGGAGTATCTGACTAGCCATGTAGAAACTAGGCCCCAAAAAAGCGATTTATCACCCTCAGAGAAAAAACATTCTTTCTATATAACATGTAAACGTTTTGTCACTAAGAAATATGAGTATTAACATGAATATTACCCTTTTTTGTAAGCATGATCCCAGTCGTTAAATCACTGCATCAGGCTTACCTCAATTATACAAGGCTCTGTCAGCATTTTCTAGATCTTATCATCTCTCTAGAAATAAATATACTGAACATATCTCAAAGCAGGTAAACTGCAAACCGTTCCCCCAACTGAAGTCTTTCCCATACTCTTCAGTTATGCATGAGAACAGCAATTGACCTTAGTTACAAACCGCCAAGATCATCAACCTCCAGGCAGATTCTTCTTCTAATTTCTGACAGAGTAAAACAGTACAACGCCGGTACTGTTTAAAAATAACAAACTTTTGATTGAAGGTAAAACTACACTAAGTCACCACATATCTCTTGATACTTCCTATCTTGTCGAGAGCTGCAAGAGAATGACTGGGGGTGGCAGTTAGGGGAGGAGCTATATAGACAGCTCTGCTGTGGGTGTCCTCTTGCAGCTTCCTGTTGGGAAGGAGAATATCCCATAAGTAATGGATAAACCCGTGGACTGGATACACCTAACAAGAGAAATGTGGGTTTAGTATATCCATTTAAGGGCATTTCCCCAGAATCTAAACAGAGTTTAATAACATGTAATAAGACCAACTGTGTAAATATTTATAAATGCACACCACACACTGTACCACAGCCTAAAACATTATATTACATAATGTGCACAGGCAGGAGACCACCAAAACTCTGATAAAACATACGTGTATTTCTTAAAACTGCAGAATTCAACTTTGCCACAAAAAAACGTCAAAACCTTTGCAAAATAGGAAAAAAGTTACATAACAGAAATATACTTTACATCTTTATACAGATTTGATTAGAGAGAGAGAGAGAGAGAGAGAGAGAGAGAGAGAGAGAGAGAAGTGCCTTCTGCCCCCTCCCCACCAAGGTTCAAGGGCAAGTTTATTTCATATACAATCAGTTCTTGTTTACAACCAAGCAATACAAAAAAACGTTTATTGGAAAACTTCCAGAAAGGGTTAAAATACATGTGTTTTTTTTGTTTGTATTTTAAATGTACATCCTTCTGTGCCTCCTGGAGGTTGTGTTATAAAATAAAAAGGGAAGTGACTAAAAAAAGAAATCTCTGGGAGCCCAAGTTTGTAAGTATTATTCATGTTAAATGGGCTTTCTAGGCCTTCTAAAATCTAAAGCACAGGAGAAAAAAAACAAAACATTGGGGTTAAAATGGTTTTGTCAGGCACACTTCATAAGACAATAAACTGCCTTGTTCCATTTGCCGTAATGGAGAATAATGAATTTAGGAGTAAGGAGATATGCATAAGAACTTAATGCAAGTAAAGGTAATTAAACAGAACAGGCTAGGGTGGCCTATTCAGTAAAATGCAACAAACCTTGATAACTCTTAGCATCTGCTGGCTGATGCTGCATGGGTTTAGTGAGCCACCCGAAATCTTTAAACGCAAACCCTCCCTCCTAGTCTAATATCAACAAGCTTGTAATCTGACTGCCATATGCTATACCTAGGTCCCTTTCAAATCAAGCAAAGATTGAAAGGGACACAATTACAATCTTCAAAATACTGTTTTGCATATTCAAATATTAAAAAAAAAAAAAAAAAAAAAAAAAAATGCTTAAAATCTGACTTTAACAAACCAGGGGTTTCAGTGGTTTCATAGGCAGCTCCTGTTCCAGGAAAAATAAACCAAATAAAAAACTACCTGGTTTTGCTTCTGTTGTTCAACATTTTTGTGCAGAGAACATATAAACGTCCTGTTATTTTTTTTCCTGGTTCACAAACCATAAATATAACTTTTGGTCATGTGCTTAGTATATTCCAACTTTAAAGTCTAACATAAGTATTTGTTTTTTTTAATCAAAATTTTGCTGTGGCTGTAATGCATGAAAACAAATATGTATATGTCTGTGTGTATGAATAAATGATTTATATATACACATACACAGGGGTGGAAAAATCTCAATATAGCTGCCCAATCAGATGACAAATATTACTAGTCCACTTAGTGTTAATAATAAGAGGCGTCATTCTTACTCATCCACTACAATTTCATATTAGTTCATGACTAGTGGATCAGTGGAAATTTCCAGCCTTGCGTGCGTGTCTATATGCACCTATGTATTATTTATACATGTACACACACACAGAACACACACATACGCATACATATTGCCATTTCTTGTTCTGTGTGGGGAAATCAACTAGTGGTTTAACAGATCTACAATGCAGAATGCAACAATTATCAATTTTTAAAATTAGTGTCCTATAAAAGAAAGTGTCAGGATTTATATACATTATACACAACCATAGGTTTCTATGGGAGTACTGCACTTTTACATCACAGCTGTGGATGCTTCTTCAGTACACTCAACCGTATTTGGCTCCCCAATGGAAAATGAAAGCAACATAACAGAGAAATGTTCATTTAAGAGCTATGAGGTTAACAAAATAATCAGATGGTGCACATGAAGAAAAAAAAAATACAGGAAATGGTTGTGAAACTTCATTAGCCCATGGGTAGTGTTAGTGTCTTTGCTGTAACAGATATTAACATACAAACTAATATATTGCAGCTTCTTTGCCAACACAGATATAAAAAGTAAAACTTATCCTCCATGCACTTCATTCCACAAGCTGTGATGATTCCAGTGGTTGTGTCTAAGCAGACACCCCATATCGGATAGTCCATATATTTAATATCAGTGGGAAGAAGCATGGTCCAAGTAATCTGAACACAAGCTCTTAAACAGTCGTCATCAAATATCTGAAGGACATAAAACTATATATCTCAGAGTACAAGAATTCTGTTCCAATGTACATAACCCTGTGGATACTTTAATGATCTACCACTGCGCCTTTATTCCTGATATCCAGGAGATTTAAATGCCTGAGTGTATGTAGGAGTGAAAGTCCATAGTTAAAGTAGAAATTGGGAAGGAGTGTTTTAATGAAAGTAAGGGGGAAAGCAAAATATTTTTTCTCCAGAAGTCTATGGACACAGGGCACCCAGATACTGGGTGGGTCAGTTCTCAAGAACAATATCATCCCTGGCAGAGTTGTAAGAAAGAAAAGCACAATGCTTCTCCTCATGGCCCCAGTCTGCAGGAAGTTGTAGGGAACTTTGAATAAATAATGTCTGTCAGTGAGAACTTTTCTCCTAAGAGTCGAAGTGAGGAGAATGAAGCTTGTGGAAGATTGGGTGGATTCTGTGCCTGGAATCAGAATGTGAACTCAAGAGACAAAGTCTGGCAACAGAAAATATTTTACATCATTCAACTGATGCATTGACTTGAATTCCCGCTACGTCCTGTGATCCGGTCACCTGACTTGTGGGAGAATGTGACCTCCAACGACATCATTTCCTGCCACAAAAAAGTAAAAATCATTATTCAAAATAACTCTCCCCACATGAGCAGAATCAAAACAACATAAGCCATGCAGAGAGAAAGGATGGAAAGTGACACAGAGGGCTCTACTATTAAATAGAGAATTGTAGGAGAGTGAAAGGCTGAAAAACAAAAGTGAAAGCACTAGCAGACTTACCAATCTCACCTCCTGGGTGGTGGATAAAGTGAAGGAGCTGAGCCTTGCTGGCTAGCCACTATGGCTGTAGAAGACAAGCCTACAAGAAGGTGCAAAGAAATTTATTAGAAAATAAAACTTGCCTGCTAAACAGTTTAAGCTAAAAACAGAATTTATGCTTACCTGATAAATTACTTTCTCCAACGGTGTGTCCGGTCCATGGCGTCATCCTTACTTGTGGGAATATCTCTTCCCCAACAGGAAATGGCAAAGAGTCCCAGCAAAGCTGGCCATATAGTCCCTCCTAGGCTCCGCCCACCCCAGTCATTCGACCGACGTACAGGAGGAAAAATATAGGAGAAACCATATGGTATCGTGGTGACTGTAGTTAGAGAAAATAATTCATCAGACCTGATTAAAAAACCAGGGCGGGCCGAGGACCGGACACACCGTTGGAGAAAGTAATTTATCAGGTAAGCATAAATTCTGTTTTCTCCAACATTGGTGTGTCCGGTCCACGGCGTCATCCTTACTTGTGGGAACCAATACCAAAGCTTTAGGACACGGATGAAGGGAGGGAGCAAATCAGGTTACCTAAACGGAAGGCACCACGGCTTGCAAAACCTTTCTCCCAAAAATAGCCTCCGAAGAAGCAAAAGTATCAAATTTGTACAATTTGGCAAAAGTGTGCAGTGAAGACCAAGTCGCTGCCTTACATATCTGATCAACAGAAGCCTCGTTCTTGAAGGCCCATGTGGAAGCCACAGCCCTAGTGGAGTGAGCTGTGATTCTTTCAGGAGGCTGCCGTCCGGCAGTCTCGTAAGCCAATCGGATGATGCTTTTAAGCCAAAAGGAAAGAGGTAGAAGTTGCTTTTTGACCTCTCCTTTTACCAGAATAGACGACAAACAGAGAAGATGTTTGTCTGAAATCTTTTGTAGCTTCTAAATACAATTTTTGAGCACGGACTACGTCCAAATTGTGTAACAAACGTTCCTTCTTTGAAACTGGATTCGGACACAAAGAAGGTACAACTATCTCCTGGTTAATATTTTTGTTAGAAACAACCTTTGGAAGAAAACCAGGCTTAGTACGCAAAACCACCTTATCTGCATGGAACACCAGATAGGGCGGAGAACACTGCAGAGCAGATAACTCTGAAACTCTTCTAGCAGAAGAAATAGCAACCAAAAACAAAACTTTCCAAGATAACAACTTAATATCTATGGAACGTAGAGGTTCAAACGGAACCCCTTGAAGAACTGAAAGAACTAGATTTAAACTCCAGGGAGGAGTCAAAGGTCTGTAAACAGGCTTGATCCTAACCAGAGCCTGAACAAATGCTTGAACATCTGGCATAGCTGCCAGTCGTTTGTGTAGTAAGACAGATAAAGCAGAAATCTGTCCCTTTAGAGAACTCGCAGATAATCCTTTATCCAAACCTTCTTGCAGAAAGGAAAGAATCTTAGGAATTTTTACCTTATTCCAAGGGAATCCCTTGGATTCACACCAGCAGATATATCTTTTCCATATTTTATGGTAAATCTTTCTAGTTACCGGTTTTCTGGCCTGAACCAGAGTATCAATCACCGAATCTGAAAACCCACGCTTTGATAGAATCAAGCGTTCAATCTCCAAGCCGTCAGCTGGAGGGAGACCAGATTTGGATGTTCGAATGGACCCTGAACATAAAGGTCCTGTCTCAAAGGTAGCTTCCATGGTGGAACCGATGACATTCACCAGGTCTGCATACCAAGTCCTGCGTGGCCACGCAGGAGCTAACAAGATCACCGAGACCCTCTCCTGTTTGATCCTGGCTACCAGCCTGGGAATGAGAGGAAACGGTGGGAACACATAAGCTAGGTTGAAGGTCCAAGGCGCTACTAGTGCATCCACTAGAGTCGCCTTGGGATCCCTGGATCTGGACCCGTAGCAAGGAACCTTGAAGTTCTGACGAGACGCCATCAGATCCATGTCTGGAATGCCCCATAATTGAGCCAACTGGGCAAAAATCTCCGGGTGGAGTTCCCACTCCCCTGGATGGAATGTCTGACGACTCAGATAATCCGCTTCCCAGTTTTCCACACCTGGGATGTGGATCGCAGATAGATGGCAGGAGTGATTCTCCGCCCATTGTATTATTTTGGTTACTTCTTTCATCGCCAGGGAACTCCTTGTTCCCCCCTGATGATTGATATACGCAACAGTCGTCATGTTGTCTGATTGGAATCTTATGAATCTGGCCTTTGCAAGCT
Organism: Bombina bombina; assembly: GCF_027579735.1. Taxonomy (NCBI): domain Eukaryota; kingdom Metazoa; phylum Chordata; class Amphibia; order Anura; family Bombinatoridae; genus Bombina; species Bombina bombina. The sequence continues at coordinate 500,453,969 of NC_069504.1, forward strand.
GAGGCCAAGCCCTGAGAGCATTGAATATCCCTCTTAGTTCCAGAATGTTTATCGGGAGAAGAGACTCTTCCCGAGACCATAGTCCCTGAGCTTTCAGGGATTCCCAGACCGCACCCCAGCCCACTAGACTGGCGTCGGTCGTGACAATGACCCACTCTGGTCTGCGGAAGCTCATTCCCTGGGATAGGTGGTCCAGGGATATCCACCAACGGAGTGAATCTCTGGTCTTCTGATCAACTTGAATCACCGGAGACAAGTCTGTATAGTCCCCATTCCACTGTTTCAGCATGCACAGTTGTAATGGTCTTAGATGAATTCGCGCAAAAGGAACTATGTCCATTGCTGCAACCATCAACCCTACTACTTCCATGCACTGAGCTATGGAAGGACGTGGAACAGAATGAAGAACTTGACAAGCGCTTAGAAGTTTTGACTTTCTGACATCTGTCAGAAAGATCCTCATTTCTAAGGAATCTATTATTGTTCCCAGGAAGGGAACTCTTGTTGACGGAGACAGAGAACTTTTTTCTATGTTCACCTTCCATCCGTGAGATCTGAGAAAGGTCAGAACGATGTCTGTATGAACCTTTGCTTTTGAAAGGGACGACGCTTGTATTAGAATGTCGTCCAAGTATGGTACTACTGCAATGCCCCTAGGTCTTAGAACCGCTAGAAGGGACCCGAGTACCTTTGTGAAAATCCTTGGAGCAGTGGCTAATCCGAATGGGAGGGCCACAAACTGGTAATGTTTGTCCAGAAAGGCAAACCTTAGGAACTGATGATGTTCTTTGTGGATAGGAATATGTAGGTACGCATCCTTTAGATCCACGGTAGTCATAAATTGACCTTCCTGGATAGTGGGTAGAATCGTTCGAATGGTTTCCATTTTGAACGATGGTACCCTGAGAAATTTGTTTAGGATCTTTAAATCCAGAATTGGTCTGAAGGTTCCCTCTTTTTTGGGAACTACGAACAGATTTGAGTAAAATCCCATTCCTTGTTCCGTCATTGGAACTGGGTGTATCACTCCCATCTTTAGCAGGTCTTCTACACAATGTAAGAACGCCTGTCTCTTTATTTGGTTTGAGGATAAGTGAGACATGTGGACCCTTCCCCTTGGGGGTAGTTCCTTGAATTCCAGAAGATAACCCTGAGAAACTATTTCTAGCGTCCAGGGATCCTGAACATCTCTTGCCCAAGCCTGAGCAAAGAAAGAGAGTCTGCCCCCCACTAGATCCGGTCCCGGATCGGGGGCTACTCCTTCATGCTGTTTTGTTAGCGGTAGCAGGCTTCTTGGTCTGCTTACCCTTGTTCCAGCCTTGCATCGGTTTCCAGGCTGGTTTGGACTGTGAGGCATTACCCTCTTGCTTAGAGGATGCAGAATTAGAGGCCGGTCCGTTCCTGAAATTACGAAAGGAACGAAAATTAGACTTATTCTTGGCCTTGAAAGGCCTATCTTGTGGGAGGGCGTGGCCCTTTCCCCCAGTGATGTCTGAAATAATCTCTTTCAATTCTGGTCCAAAGAGAGTTTTACCCTTGAAGGGGATGTTAAGCAATTTTGTCTTGGATGATACATCCGCTGACCAAGACTTTAGCCAAAGCGCTCTGCGCGCCACAATTGCAAACCCTGAATTTTTCGCCGCTAATCTAGCTAATTGCAAAGCGGCATCTAAAATAAAAGAGTTAGCCAACTTAAGTGCGTGAACTCTGTCCATAAGCTCCTCATATGGAGTCTCTCTACTGAGCGACTTTTCTAGTTCCTCGAACCAGAACCACGCTGCTGTAGTGACAGGAACAATGCATGAAATGGGTTGTAGAAGGTAACCTTGCTGTACAAAAATCTTTTTAAGCATACCTTCCAATTTTTTATCCATAGGATCTTTGAAAGCACAACTATCTTCGATAGGAATAGTAGTGCGCTTGTTTAGAGTAGTAACTGCCCCCTCGACCTTAGGGACTGTCTGCCATAAGTCCTTTCTGGGGTTGACCATAGGAAATAATTTCTTAAATATAGGAGAGGGAACAAAAGGTATGCCGGGCTTCTCCCACTCCTTATTCACTATGTCCGCCACCCGCTTGGGTATAGGAAAAGCGTCGGGGTGCACCGGAACCTCTAGGAACTTGTCCATCTTGCATAATTTTTCTGGAATGACCAAGTTGTCACAATCATCCAGAGTAGATAACACCTCCTTAAGCAGTGTGCGGAGATGTTCTAATTTAAATTTAAATGTCACAACATCAGGTTCAGCCTGTTGAGAAATTTTTCCTGAATCTGAAATTTCCCCATCTGACAAAACCTCCCTCATGGCCCCTTCAGATTGGTGTGAGGGTATGACAGAACAATTATCATCAGCGCCCTCCTGCTCTTCAGTGTTTAAAACAGAGCAATCGCGCTTTCTCTGATATGCAGGCATTTTGGATAAAATATTTGCTATGGAGTTATCCATTACAGCCGTCAATTGTTGCATGGTAATAAGCATTGGTGCGCTAGAAGTACTAGGGGCCTCCTGCGTGGGCAAAACTGGCGTAGACACAGAAGGAGATGATGTAGAACCATGTCTACTCCCTTCATCTGAGGAATCATCTTGGGCAATTTCATTATTTGTGGCAGTACTGTCCTTACTTTGTTTGGACGCCATGGCACAATTATCACACAATTTTGAAGGGGGAGACACATTGGCTTTCATACATATAGAACATAGCTTATCTGAAGGCACAGACATGTTAAACAGGCTTAAACTTGTCAATAAAGCACAAAAACCGTTTTAAAACAAAACCGTTACCGTCTCTTTAAATTTTAAACAGAGCACACTTTATTACTGAATATGTGAAAATATATGAAGGAATTGTTCAAAATTTACCAAAATTTCACCACAGTGTCTTAAAGCATTAAAAGTATTGCACACCAATTTTCAGAGCTTTAACCCTTAAAATAACAAAACCGGAGCCGGTTACAGATTTAACCCCTATACAGTCCCAGCTACAGCCTTTGCTGTGACTTTACCAAGCCCAGAGGGGAATACGATACCAAATGACGCCTTCTAGGAACTTTTCCAACTACTTTCAGGTCCTCACACATGCATCTGCATGTCTTGCACTCAAAAACAACTGCGCAGTAATGGCGCGAAAATGAGGCTCAGCCTACAACTGGGAAGGCCCTTCCTGACTGGAAAAGGTGTCTAACATAGTGCCTGACGTTAAAAAACGTTCCCCAAGTTTATAAGTGTGAATTATCAGCATAAACATGTATAAAATGTCCAAATAAAGCAATCGATTTAGCCCATAAAAGTGTCTACCAGTTTTATAGCCCATATTAAGCCCTTTATTCTGTTTGAGACTAAGAAAATGGCTTACCGGTCCCCATGAGGGGAAATGACAAGCCTTCCAGCATTACACAGTCTTGTTAGAAATATGGATAGTCATACCTTAAGCAGAAAAGTCTGCTAACTGTTTCCCCCAACTGAAGTTACTTCATCTCAATAGTCCTATGTGGAAACAGCAATTGATTTTAGTTACTGTCTGCTAAAATCATCTTCCTCTCACAAACAGAAATCTTCATCTTTTTCTGTTTCAGAGTAAATAGTACATACCCGCACTATTTTAAAATAACAAACTCTTGATAGTAGAATAAAAAAACTACAACTAAACACCACATACTCTTAACCATCTCCGTGGAGATGTTGCCTGTGCAACGGCAAAGAGAATGACTGGGGTGGGCGGAGCCTAGGAGGGACTATATGGCCAGCTTTGCTGGGACTCTTTGCCATTTCCTGTTGGGGAAGAGATATTCCCACAAGTAAGGATGACGCCGTGGACCGGACACACCAATGTTGGAGAAATATATATATATTTTTTACAAACATTGTTGCCTTAGGGAGCTGGGTAAATGCAGTATGTACATGCAGACTTGTGACTTCTTTTTGGATTATTCAACATATAATTAAATATAAACCCCTTCCTGAATCCAAATAATTGTGTGAATGGCTCCAAAGTTTTATACAAATTAAAAAAAATTTTTAGACACGTCAGAATGTTAAAACAGTATATTCATATAAAAAGAATAATTATTTAAATAAGTGTGATAAGAATAGGACTACACAAAGTATAAACATACAAATTACAAGATAGAATTCAAATACTCAGTATACTCTGCATACAAAATAAATAGAGGCATACAGTATATAAATAATAAAACAATCAATTGCAAAAAACACAAATTAATAGAAAAACTGGTAAAATAAACAATGAAGTATATTGCAAAGCATTTTTAATGGATATAATCCAAACATTGTAAGGGGAACTGCATTCTGAGTTTAAAGAAATGAAACCAGGGCTTAAAAGTACCAGTAAATATGGAAGATTTGCATAATAAACAAATGCATGATAAAAAGACAATGCAATAGCCCATAGTCTGTACTTCAAACGAGTAGTCATTTTTTTTCTGACAAATTTCAAAGTTATGTCTATTTCCACCACTCCTGTATCATGTGACAGCCATCAGTCAATCACAAAAGGATATATGTATATTCTGTGAATTCTTGCACATGCTCAGTAGGAGCTGGTGACACAAAAAGTGTAAATATAAAAAGACTGTGCACATTTTGTTAATGGAAAAAATTGAAAAGTTGTTTAAAATTGCATGTTCTATCTGAATCATTAAAGTTTAATTTTGATTTGAGTGTCCATTTAAATTCTGGTTAAATGTTTGTGCCATTTGATTGTATTTTAAATATACATCCTTCATCTTTGCTGGAACACATTTCTACACTTCAGCTACGTGAGCTGTAAATCTTTTTGTAAGGTTAGAACATGCCCATGACACACTATGGCAGGTTAAGGGGCCATACAAGCCAGCTTCGCTAATTTTTTATATTTTGTGGGGCTAGCTCCCTGAAACAGTCACTATCTGCAAATGAAATTACCAAAAAAAATTACACCAGGTTTGACATCTCAAATCACTCTTACTTTTGAAATCACCAATGGTAAATTGAATATGTGATCATATTCTTTCAAACCCATCATATAAGCAAATTCAAATGCTTGTTCAGATTACTCCAGCTTCCAAAATCATAAAAAAGCTAATGTCTGTTAAAACTGTTACTGGCCAAAACTTGAGTTAACAAAATATAATCCGTCAGCGAAGGGTGGGACAAATAAACATGCTGCAAAAAAATAGAAAACCATTTGTTTAAGAAATGCAGAAGATACATTTAGCAAAGGCAGATTGACGAACATCCAATATGTAATGAGGCACAAAAGTATTGGATGATTTCCACACACCTGTTTGGCAAATCTCTCAAGAGGTAGCATGAGCCTCAAAAGCCCAGGATGTTGAAACAGCCCTTGTGGAATTAGCTCTAAGCCCTTCAGGAACTGGTTCATTAGCTTGTTTGTAAGTCCTGAAGATTGGTTGAACAATCCCTTTTGAAAGTGTATACTACACAGGAGACTGTCCTAGCCGAGGTGCTTTAGGAATGACAAAAACATAATTTATGCTTACCTGATAAATTCCTTTCTTCTGTAGTGTGATCAGTCCACGGGTCATCATTACTTCTGGGATATTACTCCTCCCCAACAGGAAGTGCAAGAGGATTCACCCAGCAGAGCTGCATATAGCTCCTCCCCCCTACGTCACTCCCAGTCATTCGACCAAGGACCAACGAGAAAGGAAAAGCCAAGGGTGAAGTGGTGACTGGAGTATAAATTAAAAAATATTTACCTGCCTTAAAAACAGGGCGGGCCGTGGACTGATCACACTACAGAAGAAAGGAATTTATCAGGTAAGCATAAATTATGTTTTCTTCTGTTAAGTGTGATCAGTCCACGGGTCATCATTACTTCTGGGATACCAATACCAAAGCAAAAGTACACGGATGACGGGAGGGATAGGCAGGCTCTTTATACAGAAGGAACCACTGCCTGAAGAACCTTTCTCCCAAAAATAGCCTCCGATGAAGCAAAAGTGTCAAATTTGTAAAATTTGGAAAAAGTATGAAGCGAAGACCAAGTTGCAGCCTTGCAAATCTGTTCAACAGAGGCCTCATTCTTGAAGGCCCAAGTGGAAGCCACAGCTCTAGTAGAATGAGCTGTAATTCTTTCAGGAGGCTGCTGTCCAGCAGTCTCATAAGCTAAACGAATTATGCTACGAAGCCAAAAAGAAAGAGAGGTAGCGGAAGCTTTTTGACCTCTCCTCTGCCCAGAGTAAATGACAAACAGAGAAGACGTTTGTCGAAATTCCTTAGTTGCCTGTAAGTAAAATTTTAGAGCACGGACTACATCAAGGTTGTGCAGTAGACGTTCCTTCTTTGAAGAAGGATTTGGGCATAAAGAAGGAACAACAATCTCTTGATTGATATTCCTGTTAGTAACTACCTTAGGTAAGAACCCAGGTTTAGTACGCAGGACTACCTTATCCGAATGAAAAATCAAATAAGGAGAATCACAATGTAAGGCTGATAATTCAGAGACTCTTCGAGCCGAGGAAATAGCCATTAAAAATAGAACTTTCCAAGATAACAACTTTATATCAATGGAGTGAAGGGGTTCAAACGGAACGCCCTGAAAAACATTAAGAACAAGGTTTAAACTCCATGGTGGAGCAACAGTTTTAAACACAGGCTTAATCCTGGTCAAAGCCTGACAAAAAGCCTGGACGTCAGGAACTTCTGACAGACGTTTGTGTAACAGAATGGACAGAGCTGAGATCTGTCCCTTTAATGAACTAGCAGATAAACCCTTTTCTAAACCTTCTTGTAGAAAAGACAATATCCTAGGAATCCTAACCTTACTCCAAGAGTAACCTTTGGATTCACACCAATATAGGTATTTACGCCATATCTTATGGTAAATCTTTCTGGTAACAGGTTTCCTAGCCTGTATTAAGGTATCAATAACTGACTCAGAAAACCCACGTCTTGATAAAATCAAGCGTTCAATTTCCAAGCAGTCAGCTTCAGAGAAGTTAGATTTTGATGTTTGAAGGGACCCTGTATCAGAAGGTCCTGTTTCAGAGGTAGAGACCAAGGTGGACAGGATGACATGTCCACCAGGTCTGCATACCAAGTCCTGCGTGGCCACGCAGGTGCTATTAGAATCACTGATGCTCTCTCTTGTTTGATTCTGGCAATCAATCGCGGAAGCAACGGGAAGGGTGGAAACACGTAAGCCATCCTGAAGTCCCAAGGTGCTGTCAGAGCATCTATCAGGACTGCTCCTGGATCCCTGGATCTGGACCCGTAACGAGGAAGCTTGGCGTTCTGTCGAGACGCCATGAGATCTATCTCTGGTTTGCCCCAACGTCGAAGTATTTGGGCAAAGACCTCCGGATGAAGTTCCCACTCCCCCGGATGAAAAGTCTGACGACTTAAGAAATCCGCCTCCCAGTTCTCCACTCCCGGGATGTGGATTGCTGACAGGTGGCAAGAGTGAGACTCTGCCCAGAGAATTATCTTTGATACTTCCATCATAGCTAGGGAGCTTCTTGTCCCTCCCTGATGGTTGATGTAAGCTACAGTCGTGATGTTGTCCGACTGAAACCTGATGAACCCCCGAGTTGTCAACTGGGGCCAAGCCAGGAGGGCATTGAGAACTGCTCTCAATTCCAGAATGTTTATTGGCAGGAGACTCTCCTCCTGACTCCATTGTCCCTGAGCCTTCAGAGAATTCCAGACGGCACCCCAACCTAGAAGGCTGGCGTCTGTTGTTACAATTGTCCAGTCTGGTCTGCTGAATGGCATCCCCCTGGACAGATGTGGCCGAGAAAGCCACCATAGAAGAGAATTTCTGGTCTCTTGATCCAGATTCAGAGAAGGGGATAAGTCTGAGTAATCCCCATTCCACTGACTTAGCATGCACAGTTGCAGTGGTCTGAGGTGTAAGCGTGCAAAGGGTACTATGTCCATTGCCGCTACCATTAAGCCGATTACCTCCATGCATTGAGCCACTGACGGGTGTTGAATGGAATGTAGGGTGCGGCAAGCACTTTGAAGTCTTGTTAGCTTGTCCTCTGTCAGGTAAATCTTCATTTCTACAGAATCTATAAGAGTCCCCAGGAAGGGAACTCTTGTGAGTGGAACGAGTGAACTTTTCTTTTCGTTCACCTTCCATCCATGTGACCTTAGAAATGCCAGCACTAACTCTGTATGAGACTTGGCAGGCAAACCTTAGGTACCGATAATGATCTTTGTGAATCGGTATGTGAAGGTAAGTATCTTTTAAATCTACAGTGGTCATGTACTGACCCTCTTGGATCATAGGTAAAATTGTCCGAATAGTCTCCATCTTGAACGATGGAACTCTTAGGAATTTGTTTAGGATCTTTAAGTCCAGGATTGGTCTGAAAGTTCCCTCTTTTTTGGGAACCACAAACAGATTTGAGTAAAACCCCTGTCCCTGTTCCGATCGTGGAACTGGATGGATTACTCCCATTAACAAGAGCTCTTGTACGCAGCGTAGAAACGCCTCTTTCTTTGTCTGGATTGTTGACAATCTTGACAGATGAAATCTCTCTCTTGGAGGAGAGTATTTGAAGTCCAGAAGGTATCCCTGAGATATTATCTCTAGCGCCCAGGGATCCTGAACATCTCTTGCCCAAGCCTGGGCGAAGAGAGAAAGTCTGCCCCCCACTAGATCCGATCCCGGATCGGGGGCCCTCAATTCATGCTGTCTTAGGGGCAGCAGCAGGTTTCCTAGTCTGCTTGCCCTTGTTCCAGGACTGGTTAGGTTTCCAGCCTTGTCTGTAGCGAGCAACAGCTCCTTCCTGTTTTGGTGCAGAGGAAGTTGATGCTGCTCCAGCTTTGAAATTACGAAAGGAACGAAAATTAGACTGTCTAGTCTTGGCTTTGGCTTTGTCCTGAGGCAGGGCATGGCCTTTACCTCCTGTAATGTCAGCGATAATCTCTTTCAACCCGGGCCCGAATAAGGTCTGCCCTTTGAAAGGTATATTAAGCAATTTAGACTTAGAAGTAACATCAGCTGACCATGATTTTAGCCACAGCGCCCTGCGTGCCTGAATGGCGAATCCTGAATTCTTCGCCGTAAGTTTAGTAAGATGTACTACGGCCTCCGAAATGAATGAATTAGCTAGTTTAAGGACTCTAAGCCTGTCCGTAATGTCGTCCAGAGTAGCTGAACCAATGTTCTCTTCCAGAGACTCAATCCAGAATGCCGCTGCAGCCGTGATCGGCGCAATGCATGCAAGGGGTTGCAATATAAAACCTTGTTGAACAAACATTTTCTTAAGGTAACCCTCTAACTTTTTATCCATTGGATCTGAAAAAGCACAGCTATCCTCCACCGGGATAGTGGTACGCTTAGCTAAGGTAGAAACTGCTCCCTCCACCTTAGGGACCGTTTGCCATAAGTCCCTTGTGGTGGCGTCTATTGGAAACATTTTTCTAAATATCGGAGGGGGTGAGAACGGCACACCGGGTCTATCCCACTCCTTAGTAACAATTTCAGTAAGTCTCTTAGGTATAGGAAAAACCTCAGTACTCGTCGGTACCGCAAAATATTTATCCAACCTACACATTTTCTCTGGTATTGCAACTGTGTTACAATCATTCAGAGCCGCTAACACCTCCCCTAGTAATACACGGAGGTTTTCCAGTTTAAATTTAAAATTTGAAATATCTGAATCCAGTCTGTTTGGATCAGAACCGTCACCCACAGAATGAAGTTCTCCGTCCTCATGTTCTGCCACCTGTGACGCAGTGTCTGACATGGCCCTAAGAGTGATCACGCTTACCTCTTAGCTCTGGTAATTTAGCCAAAACCTCAGTCATAACAGTAGCCATATCCTGTAATGTGATTTGTAATGGCCGCCCAGATGTACTCGGCGCTACAATATCACGCACCTCCCTCTGAGCGGGAGATGTAGGTACTGACACGTGAGGCGAGTTAGTCGGCATAACTCTCCCCTCGTTGTTTGGTGAAATTTGTTCAATTTGTACAGATTGACTTTTATTTAAAGTAGCATCAATACAGTTAGTACATAAATTTCTATTGGGCTCCACTTTGGCATTGCAACAAATGACACAGGTATCATCCTCTGAATCAGACATGTTTAACACACTAGCAAATAAACTTGCAACTTGGAAATACAATTCAATTAGAATAATATTAAAACGTACTGTGCCTTTAAGAAGCACAGAAGATCTATGACAGTTGAAAATTAATAAATTGAAACAGTTATAGCCTCAATCCTTGTAAACAACACAACTTTAGCAAAGGTTTAATCCCATTAGCAAAGATAACAAATTCTGAAAGCAGGAAACAAATTACAGAATAAACGTTTTTTATCTCAGTCAAACTATAATTCTCACAGCTCTGCTGAGAGAAATTACCTCCCTCAAAATAAGTTTTGAAGACCCCTGAGCTCTGTAGAGATGAACCGGATCATGCAGGGAATACAATGAGTTGCTGACTGAAATATTTGATGTGTAGTAAAAGCGCCAAAAAACAGAATTTATGTTTACCTGATAAATTACTTTCTCCAACGGTGTGTCCGGTCCACGGCGTCATCCTTACTTGTGGGATATTCTCCTCCCCAACAGGAAATGGCAAAGAGCCCAGCAAAGCTGGTCACATGATCCCTCCTAGGCTCCGCCTACCCCAGGAGGAATAAAGGAGGAATATTTGCATAGGAGAAATCATATGATACCGTGGTGACTGTAGTTAAAGAAAATAAATTATCAGACCTGATTAAAAAACCAGGGCGGGCCGTGGACCGGACACACCGTTGGAGAAAGTAATTTATCAGGTAAACATAAATTCTGTTTTCTCCAACATAGGTGTGTCCGGTCCACGGCGTCATCCTTACTTGTGGGAACCAATACCAAAGCTTTAGGACACGGATGAAGGGAGGGAGCAAATCAGGTCACCTAAATGGAAGGCACCACGGCTTGCAAAACCTTTCTCCCAAAAATAGCCTCAGAAGAAGCAAAAGTATCAAATTTGTAAAATTTAGTAAAAGTGTGCAGTGAAGACCAAGTCGCTGCCTTACATATCTGATCAACAGAAGCCTCGTTCTTGAAGGCCCATGTGGAAGCCACAGCCCTAGTGGAATGAGCTGTGATTCTTTCAGGAGGCTGCCGTCCGGCAGTCTCGTAAGCCAATCTGATGATGCTTTTAATCCAAAAAGAGAGAGAGGTAGAAGTTGCTTTTTGACCTCTCCTTTTACCAGAATAAACAACAAACAAAGAAGATGTTTGTCTAAAATCCTTTGTAGCATCTAAATAGAATTTTAGAGCACGAACTACATCCAAATTGTGCAACAAACGTTCCTTCTTTGAAACTGGATTCGGACACAAAGAAGGCACGACTATCTCCTGGTTAATGTTTTTGTTAGAAACAACTTTCGGAAGAAAACCAGGTTTAGTACGTAAAACCACCTTATCTGCATGGAACACCAGATAAGGAGGAGAACACTGCAGAGCAGATAATTCTGAAACTCTTCTAGCAGAAGAAATTGCAACCAAAAACAAAACTTTCCAAGATAATAACTTAATATCAACGGAATGTAAGGGTTCAAACATAACCCCCTGAAGAACTGAAAGAACTAAATTGAGACTCCAAGGAGGAGTCAAAGGTTTGTAAACAGGCTTGATTCTAACCAGAGCCTGAACAAAGGCTTGAACATCTGGCACAGCTGCCAGCTTTTTGTGAAGTAACACAGACAAGGCAGAAATCTGTCCCTTCAAAGAACTTGCAGATAATCCTTTCTCCAAACCTTCTTGAAGAAAGGATAGAATCTTAGGAATTTTTACCTTGACCCAAGGGAATCCTTTAGATTCACACCAACAGATATATTTTTTCCATATTTTGTGGTAGATTTTTCTAGTTACAGGCTTTCTGGCCTGAACAAGAGTATCAATGACAGAATCTGAGAACCCTCGCTTTGATAAGATCAAGCGTTCAATCTCCAAGCAGTCAGTTGGAGTGAGACCAGATTCGGATGTTCGAACGGACCTTGAACAAGAAGGTCTCGTCTCAAAGGTAGCTTCCATGGTGGAGCCGATGACATATTCACCAGGTCTGCATACCAAGTCCTGCGTGGCCACGCAGGAGCTATCAAGATCACCGATGCCCTCTCCTGATTGATCCTGGCTACCAGCCTGGGGATGAGAGGAAACGGCGGGAATACATAAGCTAGTTTGAAGGTCCAAGGTGCTACTAGTGCATATGTGAAAAAGTATGAAGGAATTGTTCACCAAAATTTCACCACAGTGTCTTAAAACCTTAAAAGTATTGCACACCAAATTTGGAAGCTTTAACCCTTAAAATAACGGAACCGGAGCCGTTTTTATATTTAACCCCTTTACAGTCCCTGGTATCTGCTTTGCTGAGACCCAACCAAGCCCAAAGGGGAATACGATACCAAATGACGCCTTCAGAAAGTCTTTTCTATGTATCAGAGCTCCTCACACATGCATCTGCATGTCATGCTTCCCAAAAACAAGTGCGCAATAGAGGCGCGAAAATGAGACTCTGCCTATGATTAGGGAAAGCCCCTAGAGAATAAGGTGTCCAATACAGTGCCTGCCGGTTATTTTACATAGTTCCCAAGATTAAAATAATTCCTCAAGGCTATGGAGTATAAAATATGCTTATATATAAATCGTTTTAGCCCAGAAAATGTCTACAGTCTTAAAAGCCCTTGTGAAGCCCTTTTTTTCTCTTCATGTAATAAAAATGGCTTACCGGATCCCATAGGGAAAATGACAGCTTCCAGCATTACATCGTCTTGTTAGAAATGTGTCATACCTCAAGCAGCAAAAGTCTGCTCCCTGTTTCCCCCAACTGAAGTTAATTCCTCTCAACAGTCCTGTGTGGAAACAGCCATCGATTTTAGTAACGGTTGCTAAAATCATTTTCCTCTTACAAACAGAAATCTTCATCTCTTTTCTGTTTCAGAGTAAATAGTACATACCAGCACTATTTTAAAATAACAAACTCTTGATTGAATAATAAAAACTACAGTTAAACACTAAAAAACTCTAAGCCATCTCCGTGGAGATGTTGCCTGTACAACGGCAAAGAGAATGACTGGGGTAGGCGGAGCCTAGGAGGGATCATGTGACCAGCTTTGCTGGGCTCTTTGCCATTTCCTGTTGGGGAGGAGAATATCCCACAAGTAAGGATGACGCCGTGGACCGGACACACCTATGTTGGAGAAAACGGCCCCTCCCCCTCACACACAGCAGTGAGGGAGAACAGAAACTGTCAGAAAACAGATTAAGCAACTGCCAAGTGGAAAAATAGTGCCCAAACATTTATTCACTCAGTACCTCAGCAAATGAAAACGATTTTACATTCCAGCAAAAACGTTAAACATAATCTCTAGTTATTAAACAGCTTTATGTATTTCATACAGTGTAATTCTAGTGAAGTACCATTCCCCAGAATACTGAAGTGTAAAGTATACATACATGACATTATATCGGTATGGCAGGATTTTCTCATCAATTCCATTGTCAGAAAATAAAAACTGCTACATACCTCTATGCAGATTCATCTGCCCGCTGTCCCCTGATCTGAAGTTTACCTCTCCTCAGATGGCCGAGAAACAGCAATATGATCTTAACTACTCCGGCTAAAATCATAACAAAAACTCTGGTAGATTCTTCTTCAAACTCTGCCAGAGAGATAATAACACACTCCGGTGCTATTTTAAAATAACAAACTTTTGATTGAAGATATAAAACTAAGTATAATCACCATAGTCCTCTCACACATCCTATCTAGTCGTTGGGTGCAAGAGAATGACTGGGAGTGACGTAGAGGGGAGGAGCTATATGCAGCTCTGCTGGGTGAATCCTCTTGCACTTCCTGTTGGGGAGGAGTAATATCCCAGAAGTAATGATGACCCGTGGACTGATCACACTTAACAGAAGAAACTAAGTATAATCACCATAGTCCTCTCACACATCCTATCTAGTCGTTGGGTGCAAGAGAATGACTGGGAGTGACGTAGGGGGGAGGAGCTATATGCAGCTCTGCTGGGTGAATCCTCTTGCACTTCCTGTTGGGGAGGAGTAATATCCCAGAAGTAATGATGACCCGTGGACTGATCACACTTAACAGAAGAAAAGCCGGTCTGAATTATGAATTGACCGAGTTCTCTTAGCACAGATATGCAAGCAGCAAACCACATCTAAACAAGGCTTTCCTTCGTGCCTGTCTGATAGAAGGATGGCAATAAAATAGCCTTAGATCTATGAAAATCAGAAACAACTTTATAGAGAAACTCAGGAACAGTGCATAGCACAACTTTATGTAATGCAAGGCTCTATGACTGAAGGGAAACTTCTTGAAGAAGTTCAAAAGGTGAATACAATAAGGCATCAAGAACCGACAAAAGATCTTAGGTTGGAATATACGTTCTAGACACAGGAAGGATAAGGGCCAGAGCGCCTGGGAATAATGAATCACCAAAGGCCGTTGAGCCCATTTAACTCCAGAGATTGTTGAAATAGCTGAAACCTGGACCTTCAAAGTTCTCAGATTTATACCTTGCAAATATCCACCAGCAGAAAGCCTAGTAAATGTGATAACTGAATGTTAGAAAGAGAGACTTTCTGTTGAGTCATCTATGCATACAAGAACTGAATGTTAGAAAGAGAGACTTTCTGTTGAGTAATCTATGCATACAAGGTGTCTAAAACTTTATAATGGGCTTTAGAAGTAGATTTCTTCCTGGCTTGTAATAACATATTGATGACTAAATCTAAACTATTAATCATTCACAGCCTTGTGATTTCAACCATTGTGGACCTGGAATGAGAAGTAGACCTTGATGAAGCATGTCCCTTGACAATAGTAGTTCCCAAGGTAGAGCTATTGCCAATTGTTGAAGCAGGGGAAACCAAGGCCTTCTTGGCCAAAATGGAAGGATGACAAAGATTGCTATCTTTATGCATTCTGAGCAAAATCTGTGGAATCAAAGGTATTGGAGGAGACCTGTAAATAAGATTGAAATCCCAAGTTGGAGCAAGAACTTTTGTTTCCAGAGCTTGAGGTGTTGAGTTATCTGTTAAAAACCTTGTAACCTGGCAATTGAGGTTCAATACCATCAGAACTATTTTGGTATTCCCCATCTATTTGTTATTACATAAAACAGTTCCTTTTTCAACTGCCTTTCCGTGGATGAGATCTGGACAAGACGATAAAAAAACAAAACAAAAAAAACAAACTCTTTTGAATTTAGATTGCTTGGGAGATGGGGAGATAAGAGGTTGAGATTATGTAGCTGTGCTATGCCCAAGAGAAAATTGGAGACACCGCCTTCAAAGCCCTCTGATTTCTTGTTCCCCCTTGAAACTGGATATAATATCTTCTGTTATCTGTGAAGATCTTGATTGATTTCCTTCATAGAATGATGAAGAGCCTATCTAACTGCTCTAGTCTTGAGGAGAATGGAGGGTAGATTCTGATCTGAGAGGCCAGAGACCCTGAGGATATTGCCCCAGGCAAACTACACCCCAACCATCAACCAATATTGAATCTATTTGAATAATAACCCAATCTGGTTAAGACAGAGGCCTCTTTTAGCAGGTTTAATTCTTCAATCCACCAATGCAAATGATAGCTAAAATGGGCTGAAAACAAAATTCTCAGGAGGGTTGCAACCCTTGCGGGAAAAGAACTTAAAAAACTGATGTGCCACCTTGCTCACTTGACAAGATGGATTATTTAGGCAATGTGGCCTAACATTTTCATCCAATCACAGTCTGACATCTGCTTGAAGTGTCTTGAAAAAGGCTACAAGTGACTGCACTTTATGTGGTGGAAGAGAAACTGTCCCCCTGTGTCAAATCTTCTATGTTGGAAGTAGATGACTTTTTGGAAAATCAGCCAACGTGAAACTGAAGAAATTGTAATATTTAAACTTGTGAAGACAAGCCTCATGGAAGAAGTCTGTAACCACAAGGATATCATCCAGATAATGAACCACAAAATATCCTATTATGCTTAAGCTTGCAACGAGAACCAGTAGGACCTTGGTGAATAGCAAGGGAGTGGTAGAAATGCTGAATGGTATAGCAGTAAACTAGTAGTGATCATTTCATACAGCAAACCTTAGGAATTACCTGTGAGATTCTGCAACAGGAATGTGAAAACAGGCATTTTGGAGATTGATGGATAATAGATAAGTGAGAAGAGAGAAGAGATTCCATCTTTAAAGTCTTGTCTACAAGGAAAGCATGTAATGCCCGCAAGATGCAGTACAGGCCTCCAAGAACCTCTTTTTCTTGACTAGGAATACTGAAATATAAAACCTCCAACTGTAAAAAAACAATTTATATCTTACCTGATAAATTTCCCTCTTTTATGGTGATGAGTCCACGATCCTTTACTCCTGGGAATGACCTTTCCTGCCATTAGGAGAATGCAAAGATTCCCAAACCTCAGAGCGCTGTATAAACCCTCCCACCTCTATGATAAGTGTAAAGTATAGCCAAGTTGACAGAGGTGAGAATGAAATAGAGCAAAATAATTAGAGGAAATAGTGGGGGGGGGGGGGAGAGGATGCACCAAAAATAATTCAAAATATGATACAAAAAAACAGGGTGGGGTCTTGTGGACTATTATCACCATGAAAGAAAGGAATTTATCAGGTAAAATATAAATGATGTTTTCTTTCATATAGGTGATAAGAATCTACGATTCATTACTCCTGGGAACTAATACCCAAGCTGTGGCAGAGGACACAAATAATAAAAAACTAGGGAGGGATTAAACATCCTTTGAAACCATAAGAAAAAACACCCAAAAACAGAGACCTAGACAGAAACAACCACCCGAAACACTTTCCTACCAGAAACAGCTTCATAAGAAGCAAAATAAATATCAAAATGGTAGAGTTTTGAAAATGTACGCAGGGATGGCCAAGTTCTTGCCTTGCAAATTTGTTCCACAGAAGCCTCATTCATGAATGCCCAGAAAGTGGCTACAAAGTGAGTATAATTAGTTGTAATACGCTTAGGAGGAGTCTGACCTACTTCTTTATAAGCCATATGGAACAATTGCTTAATCCAAGAAGCCAGAGCAACATAAGGCGCCTTCTGCCCCTTGCGCTTACATGAAAAATGAACAAACAAATCAGGAGCTTGTCTGAAATTTTAGTAACCCCAAAATAAAATTTCAAAACCCTGACAACATCCAAATTATGAATAAGTTTCTCTAAAGATTTCTTGGATCAAGACAAAGAGAAGGAACCACAATTTCCCTACTAATGTTATCAAAAGAAACATCCTTAGGCAAAAAGTCCTCAAGACAGCTTTAACCTTATGAAAAATAAGGAAGATCAAAGAAAAGAGCAGACACTTCAGACACTCTTCTAGCAGAGAAAATAGACAAAAATGAACACAGTTTTCAAAGAAAATAAGCTTAAAGGGATAGTCTATTCAAAATTAAACTTTCATGATTCAGACAGAGCATGCAATTTTAAGCAACTTTCTAATTAACCACTATTATCAATTTTTCTTCATTCTCTTGGTATCTTTATTTGAATGTAAACTTAGACACCAATCAAAAAGCGCTACCCAGTTTCTAAACCAAAAATGGGCCGGCTCTTATGCTTACATTCCTGCTTTTTTAAATAAAGATACAAAGAGAATGAAGAAAAAAAATGATAATATGAGTAAATTAGAAAGTTGTTTAAATTGCACGCTCTATCCGAATCATGAATGTTTAATTTTGACTAGACTATTCCTTTAACATCCATCTTCTGCATACGAACAAAAGGAGAATATTGTAAAAACCTCTAGAACCAAAGAGCCTAAAAAGGAGAAATAGGTTAAATCACAGACTTTATTGTAGATAATGTCTAAACAAAACTATGCACATCTAGAAGATAACCTATAGAAAAGAACAGAGAGAGACGAAATATGGCCTTTTAAGTAACTGGCAGAAAAAACTTCCTGCAAAGCATCTTGAAGAAACTCAAGAATTCTGGGAATACTTAAAGGGAAAGTCTACTCCAGAATGTTTAATTGTTTAAAAAGATAGATAATCCCTTTATTACCCATTCCCCAGTTTTGCATAACTAACACAGTTATATTAATATACCTTTTACCTCTGTAATTACCTTGTATCTAAGCCTCTACAGACTGCCCTCTTATTTCAGTTCTTTTTACAGACTTGCATTTTAGCCAATCAGTGCCCTCTCATAAGTAACTCCATGGGCATGAGAACAATGTTATCTATATGGCACAAATGAAACAACACCCTCTAGCTGCGAAAAAACTGTAAAATGCATTCAGATAAGAGGCAGCCTTTAAGGGCTTAGAAATTAGCATATGAGCCTACCTAAATTTAGCTTTCGACTAAGAATACCTATAGAACAAAGTAAATTTGATGATAAAACAATTTATAATTACTCAATAAATTCTGTTCTTTCATGGTGGTGAGAGTCCACAATCCCTTACTCATGGGAATTACTTCTCTACCGTTAGGAGGAGGCAAAGATTCCCAAACCCCAAGAGCTCTATATAAACCTTCCCACCGCACACATACCTCAGTCTAACGAATAGCCAAGTAAAAAAAAGGATTAAGAGCTATAAATGGAGCATGGAAAAAGATGTGCTCAAAAACCATAAAAAAAGGGCGGGGTCATCGACTCTCACCACCACGGAAGAAAGGAATTTATTGGTTAAGTATAAATTATGTTTTCTTTCCTACAGATGGTGAGAGTCCATGATCCCTTGCTCATGGGAACAAATACCCAAGTTGTGGAAGTCCAAAAGTAACAACATAAAGGGAGGGATTTAAAACCCCCCATCTTTTTCACTGAGAAAATAAATTCACAACCCCACATAAGTTATTTTTTAATTTTTATTAGAATGCTCTAAAAAAACCCCAGATACAAGTCTAAAAAAGAGACAACTGCCTGCAGGACCTTTCTACCAAAGGCTGCTTCGGATAAAGCAAAAACAGCAAAATTGTAAAACTTAGTGAAAGTATGCAATGAAGCCCAATTAACTGCTTTGCAAATCTGAGCAAATTACCTAGTAGAATGAGCTCTAATCCACTGGGGAGGAGACTGACCTGCCTCCAAATAGGCCTTGTAAATCAGAAACTTCAACTAAGAGTCTAAAGCAACAGCAGAGGCTTTCTGGCCTTTTTGAGAACCAGAAAAAAGAACAGACAGACTAGAAGTCTTCCTGAAATCCTTAGTGGCATCAACATAATATTTAAATGCCCTGAAAACATCCAAATAATGCAAGGATCTTTACAAAGCATTCTTAGGATTGGGACACAAAGGAGGAACAATAATCTCTTTGTTAATGTTTTTAGATGAAACAACTGTAGGCAAGAAATTTAAAGCTGTCCTTAAAACGGCCTTTTTAAGGATAAGGAGATTCACAAGAAAGAGCAGACGATTCAGAAACTCTTCTTGCAGAAGAAATAGCCAAAAGAAACAACTACAAGAAAGTAGTTAAAATGTCCAATTTATGTATAGGCTCAAAAGGAGGAGCTTACAAAACTCTTAACACCAAGTTAAGATTCCAAGAAGGAGAAATAGGTTTAATAACAAGTTTAATACGAACCAAAGCCTGAACAAAACAATGAACATCAAGAAGATTAGCAATCTATCTGTGAAATAATACAGAAATGGCAGAACTCTGTCCATTCAAACAACTGGCAGATAAACCTTTATCTAAACCAGTGTTTTTCAACCGTGCCGTGAGAGATCCTCAGGTGTGCCGCGGCAGACTGACAACAGTGAGGGGGTGTGCCTCTTTCAAATTTTGAAATATTGGGAGATATGTGACAGGCTCATCAGGAATCATTTACAACCATGACATTGACATTCATTCACAGACAATCATTATGATTGTGAATGAATGTCAATATGTCATGTATAGTTTGTAGGAGGCATGGCATGACAGCACAGCACCGTGTGTGTGTGTGTGTGTGTGTATGTATATATATATATCCTGTATTAGGCTACAATGTGTGATTTTCTAAAATTTTGGGATGGTGGTGTGCCGCAGGATTTTTTAATGTAAAAAAGTGTGCCACGGCAAAAAAAAGGTTGCAAATCACTGATCTAAACCATTCTACAAAAACTGAAGAATCCTAGGAATTTGAAAAGAAATCCAGGAAAAAACATGATCTATGCACCCAGAAATGTAAGTTTCTCAATAACAGAGTCTTTAGATCCGGATGGAAGAAAGGACCCTTGAGACAAAAGGTCTGGCCCGAAGAGGAAGAGGCTAAGGAGGACAACTGGACATCTGTACCAGATCTGCATACCAAACGCTGGGGCAATCAGGATTACAAATTATTTCTCCTGCTTTATCTTGGAAATTACTCTGGGAAGAACTAGAGGTGGAAAAAACATAATTTATGCTTACCTGATAAATTTATTTCTCTTGTAGTGTGTTCAGTCCACGGGTCATCCATTACTTATGGGATATATTCTCCTTCCCAACAGGAAGTTGCAAGAGGATCACCCAAGCAGAGCTGCTATATAGCTCCTCCCCTCACATGTCATATCCAGTCATTCGACCGAAACAAGACGAGAAAGGAGAAACTATAAGGTGCAGTGGTGACTGGAGTTATAATTTTAAAATTTAGAACCTGCCTGAAAAAGACAGGGCGGGCCGTGGACTGAACACACTACAAGAGAAATACATTTATCAGGTAAGCATAAATTATGTTTTCTCTTGTTAAGTGTGTTCAGTCAACGGGTCATCCATTACTTATGGGATACCAATACCAAAGCTAAGTACACGGATGATGGGAGGGACAAGGCAGGAACATTAAACAGAAGGAACCACTGCCTGTAGAACCTTTCTCCCAAAACCAGCCTCCGAAGAAGCGAAAGTGTCAAATTTGTAAAATTTGGAAAAAGTATGAAGTGAAGACCAAGTTGCAGCCTTGCAAATCTGTTCAACAGAGGCCTCATTCTTAAAGGCCCAGGTGGAAGCCACAGCTCTAGTGGAATGAGCTGTAATTCTTTCAGGGGGCTGCTGTCCAGCAGTCTCATAGGCTAAACGTATTATGCTACAAAGCCAAAAAGAGAGAGAGGTAGCCGAAGCCTTTTGACCTCTCCTCTGTCCAGAGTAAACGACAAACAGAGAAGAAGTTTGTCTAAAATCTTTAGTTGCCTGTAAGTAGAACTTCAGAGCACGGACCACGTCTAGATTATGCAAAAGACCTTCCTTCTTTGAAGAAGGATTAGGACATAATGATGGAACAACAATCTCTTGATTGATATTCCAGTTAGAAACAACATTAGGTAAAAACCGAGGTTTAGTACGCAGAACTACCTTGTCTGAATGAAAGATCAGATAAGGAGAATCACAATGTAAGGCAGATAACTCAGAGACTCTTCGAGCCGAGGAAATAGCCATCAAAAACAAAACTTTCCAAGATAAAAGCTTAATATCAATGGAATGAAGGGGTTCAAACGGAACACCCTGAAGAACTTTAAGAACCAAGTTTAAGCTCCACGGAGGAGCAACAGCTTTAAACACAGGCTTAATTCTAGCCAAAGCCTGACAAAAGGCCTGGACGTCTGGATGCTCTGCCAGACGTTTCTGTAAAAGAATAGACAGAGCTGAAATCTGTCTCTTTAGCGAACTAGCGGATAAACCCTTTTCTAAACCCTCTTGTAGAAAAGCTAATATCCTAGGAATCCTAACCTTACTCCATGAGTAACTCTTGGATTCGCACCAATATAAATATTTACGCCATATCTTATGGTAAATTTTTCTTGTCACAGGTTTCCGAGCCTGTATTAATGTATCAATAACCGAATCCGAAAACCCACGCTTTGATAGAATCAAGCGTTCAATTTCCAGGAAGTCAGCCTCAGAGAAATTAGGTTTGGATGGTTGAAAGGACCCTGAATTAGAAGGTCCTGCCTCAGAGGAAGAGACCATGGTGGACAGGACGACATGTCCACTAGGTCTGCATACCAGGTCCTGCGTGGCCACGCAGGCGCTATCAGAATTACCGATGCCCTCTCCTGTTTGATCCTGGCAATCAGCCGAGGTAGCAACGGAAATGGTGGAAACACATAAGCTATGTTGAAAACCCAAGGGGCTGCTAATGCATCTACCAGCACCGCTCCCGGGTCCCTGGACCTGGATCCGTAACAAGGAAGCTTCGCGTTCTGGCGAGATGCCATGAGATCCAGATCTGGTTTGCCCCAACGACGAATCAGTTGAGCAAATACCTCCGGGTGAAGTTCCCACTCTCCCGGATGAAAAGTCTGGCGACTTAGGAAATCCGCCTCCCAGTTCTCTACGCCTGGGATGTGAATCGCTGACAGGTGGCAAGAGTGAGACTCTGCCCAGCGAATTATCTTCGAGATTTCCAACATCGCTAGGGAACTCCTGGTTCCCCCTTGATGATTGATGTAAGCCACAGTCGTGATATTGTCCGATTGAAATCTGATGAACCTCAGCTTTGCTAACTGAGGCCAAGCCAGAAGAGCATTGAATATGGCTCTTAATTCTAGAATGTTTATTGGGAGGAGTTTCTCCTCCTGAGTCCACGATCCCTGAGCCTTCAGGGAATTCCAGACTGCTCCCCAGCCTAGAATGCTGGCATCCGTTGTTACAATCGTCCAATCTGGCCTGGGAAAGGTCATTCCTTTGGACAGATGAACCGGTGACAACCACCAGAGAAGCGAATCTCTGGTCTCCTGGTCCAGATTTAGCAAAGGGGACAGATCTGAGTAATCCCCGTTCCATTGACTGAGCATGCATAGTTGCAGCGGTCTGAGATGCAGGCGCGCAAATGGCACTATGTCCATTGCCGCTACCATTAAGCCGATTACCTCCATGCACTGAGCTACCGATGGGCTTGGAATGGAATGAAGGACACGGCAAGCATTGAGAATCTTTGATAACCTGGACTTCGTCAGGTAAATCTTCATCTCTACAGAATCTATAAGAGTCCCTAGAAAAGGAACCCGTGTGAGTGGTAACAGAGAACTCTTTTCCACGTTCACTTTCCACCCATGCGACCTCAGAAATGCTAGAACTATCTCTGTATGAGACTTTGCATTCTGAAAACTTGACGCTTGTATCAGAATGTCGTCTAGGTACGGAGCCACCGCTATGCCTCGTGGTCTTAGTACCGCCAGAAGTGAGCCCAGAACCTTCGTAAAAATTCTCGGGGCCGTGGCTAACCCGAAGGGAAGAGCAACAAACTGGTAATGCCTGTCTAGAAAGGCAAACCTCAGGTACCGATAATGATCTTTGTGAATCGGTATATGAAGGTAAGCATCCTTTAAGTCCACCGTGGTCATATATTGACCCTCTTGGATCATGGGTAGGATGGTTCGAATGGTTTCCATCTTGAACGATGGTACCCTTAGGAATTTGTTTAAGATCTTTAAGTCCAAGATTGGTCTGAAGGTTCCCTCTTTTTTGGGAACCACAAATAGATTTGAGTAAAATCCTTGTCCCTGTTCCGATCGCGGAACTGAGTGGATCACTCCCATGATTAAGAGGTCTTGTACACATTGTAGAAATGCCTCTCTCTTTACTAGGTTTGTCGATAACCTCGAAAGATGGAACCTCCCTTGTGGAGGAGAGGATTTGAAATCCAGAAGGTATCCCTGAGATATAATCTTTAACGTCCAGGGATCCTGCACATCTCTTGCCCAAGCCTGGGCAAAGAGAGAAAGTCTGCCCCCCACTAAATCCGTCTCTGGATAGGGGGCCCTGACTTCATGCTGTCTTAGGGGTGGGAGTAGGCTTTCTGGCCTGCTTGCCCTTGTTCCATGACTGGTTGCCTTTCCAACCTTGTCTGTAACGAGCAGTAGTTCCTTCCTGTTTTGGAGCGGAGGAAGTCGATGCTGCTCCTGCCTTGAAGTTACGAAAGGCACGAAAATTAGACTGTTTGGCCTTTGGTTTGGCCCTGTCCTGAGGAAGGGAGTGGCCCTTACCTCCCGTAATGTCAGCAATAATTTCCTTCAAGCCGGGCCCGAATAAGGTCTGCCCTTTGAAAGGAATGTTAAGTAGTTTAGACTTGGAAGTTACATCCGCTGACCAGGATTTAAGCCAGAGCGCTCTGCGCGCCTGTATGGCGAATCCGGAATTTTTAGCCGTAAGTTTGGTTAGATGTACTACGGCATCTGAAACAAACGCATTAGCTTGCTTAAGGGTTCTAACTTTGCTCAAGGCCTCATCCAACGGCTCTGTGCGAATCGCCTCTTCCAGAGACTCAAACCAGAATGCCGCTGCAGCCGTGACAGACGCAATGCATGCAAGAGGCTGCAATATAAAACCCTGTTGAACAAACATTTTCTTAAGATAACCCTCTAATTTTCTATCCATTGGATCTGAGAAAGCACAGCTATCCTCCACCGGGATAGTGGTACGCTTGGCTAACGTAGAAACTGCTCCCTCCACCTTAGGGACCGTCTGCCATAAGTCTTGTGTGGTGGCGTCTATAGGGAACATTTTTCTAAATATCGGGGGAGGGGAAAAAGGCACACCGGGTCTATCCCACTCCTTACTGATAATTTCTGTAAGTCTTTTTGGTATAGGAAAAACGTCAGTACACACCGGTACCGCATAGTATCTATCCAACCTACACAATTTCTCTGGAATTGCCACCGTGTCGCAATCATTCACAGCCGCTAATATCTCCCCTAGTAACACACGGAGGTTCTCAAGCTTAAATTTAAAATTTGAAATTTCTGAATCCGGTCTCCCCGAATCAGAACCGTCACCGACAGAATGAAGCTCACCGTCCTCATGTTCTGCAAGTTGTGACGCAGTATCAGACATGGCTCTCGTGTCATCAGCGCGCTCTGTCCTTAACCCAGAGCTATCGCGTTTGCCCCTTAATTCGGGCATATTATATAATACTTCTTTCATAACATTAGCCATATCATGTAAAGTGATTTGCAAGGGCCTAGATGTACTAGGTGTCTCAATCCTACGCATCTCCCGAGCGGGAGACGCAGGTACTGACACGTGAGGAGAGTTAGGCGGCATAACTTCTCCCTCGTTGTCTGGTGATAGCTTCTTTATTGGTACAGATTGACTTTTATTCAAAGCAATATCAATACAATTGGTACACACCGTTCTATTGGGCTCCACATTGGCTTTTGAACATGATGAACAAACAGCTTCCTCTGAATCAGACATGTTTAAAACAGACTTAGCAATGAAACTAACAAGCTTGGAAATCACTTTCAATAAGTTTTACAAGCAATATAAAAAAGGCTGCAGCGCTTCAAAAATACAGATATAATTAAACAATTCTTAACAAGAAGTGTACTATTAGCAGAGGATTGCACCCATTAGCAAAAGGATGATTAACCCCTCGATACCCAAAACGGATAAAACAGATATCAATTAAGATTTAACGCTTTTAATCACAGTCAGCACACTGTCACAGATCTGCTGTGACTGATTACCTCCCTCACAAATGAAATTTGCAGACCCCTGAGCTCTCTAGAGACGTCCTGGATCAAGGAGGAAGAAGCAGAAAGACTGTGCAATAATTTTAACTGCGCAACAATGCGCTAAAACAAGGGCCCTCCCACTCCAATCACAACAGTGGGAGCCCTGATATAACTGTTTCCATGCAGAAAAATATGTTAGCCATGTGGAAAAAAACATGCCCAAAGCGATTTATCACCAAAGTACCTCACAAAAAACGAATAACATTCCAGTAAACGTTTTATTAAAAAACAACATTTTTCAATGTCATGCAAAGCTATCACTAAGCCTGCTACCAGTCGCTACCACTGCAGAGAAGGCTTAGGTATTATTTCAGTGTTAACAGTATTTTCTCAGTCAAATTCTAGTCCCTAGAATATAACTCGACTGCGCATACATTTATCAGCCTGATACCAGTTGCTACTACTGCATTTAAGGCTGTACTTACATCATACGGTAACAGCAGTATTTTCTTAGTCAATTCCATTCCCAGAAAATAAAGTACTGTACATACCTCATTTGCGGAGGACCCCGCATGCTATTCCCAGTTTCTGAAGTTACCCCACTCCTCAGAATGTCGAGAACAGCCAGTGGATCTTAGTTACGCCTGCTAAGATCATAGATAAAAAACGCAGGCAGTTTCTTCTTCCAAATACTGCCTGAGATAGAAAAACAGCACACTCCGGTGCCATTTAAAATAACAAACTTTTGATTGAAGAATAGTTAAGTAAAAACTCCAGCTCCTCTCGCGACCTCCTTCTTTGTTGAGGGTTGCAAGTGAATGACTGGATATGATATGTGAGGGGAGGAGCTATATAGCAGCTCTGCTTGGGTGATCCTCTTGCAACTTCCTGTTAGGAAGGAGAATATATCCCATAAGTAATGGATGACCCGTGGACTGAACACACTTAACAAGAGAAAGATAAGCAGTCTTGAATGGCAAAGTATGTACTAGAGCCTCCACTGCATGTGTATCCCTGGACATCGCCATTTACCTGGGAAGTTTGTTATTCAAACGAGAGGCCATCAGATTTCTCTCTGGTAGGCCCCAAAAGTCCACTATCAGACTAAATATCTCCTGATGAATAGACCACTCCCCTGGATGAAGAGACTGACAACTGAAAAAGTCTGCTTCCCAATTGATCACTCCTGGAATATGAGCTGCAGAAATTAAACAAGAGTTGGTTTCTGCCCAAAAAGAATTTGAGACACTTTTTTCATAGCCAAGGAACTGTGAGCTCCCCCCTGATAATTGACATAAGCTACTGTTGTAACATTGTCTGACTGGAAACGGAAATACGACTACCTTTTCAAAAGAGGCCATGCTTGAAGAACCCTGAAAATAGCACAGAGTTCTAAAATATTTATTAGAAGCCTCGCCTCCCTTGTACTGTCAGAGACCCCCAAACTGCTCCCCAACCTAAAAGCCAGAGATTGACTTGTATTAGAATCTAAAAATATATTTTGAGAATAATCCCTGCACCATTGGCGCAGCATACAAAGCTGAAGAGGCTTCATGTGAAACCGAGCAAAGGGGATTGTATCTGAGGCTGCAATCATTATTATTATTATTGGTTATTTGTAGAGCGCCAACAGATTCTGCAGAACCAAATCTTCCATACACCTAGCCACTGTAGGGAAAGAGACTGGGTTCAGACAAGCTGACACTAATTTCACTCTTCTCTGATCTATAAGAGAATATATATTTGGAAACAAAGGAAATAAATAAATAAATAAATCCTTGTCTGAGGAAACAAGAAACTCTTTGGTAAATTGATCCTCCAACCACAATTTTGAAGAAACAACAACAGTTTGGTATGAGATTCTGCTAAAGGAAAAGACTGAGCTTGAACTAAGATATTGTCCAAGTAAGGAAACACTGTAATACCCAGAGTTCTGATTACAGACAAAATGGCACCCAAAATATTGGTAAATATCCTTGGAGCTGTAGCTAGACCAAATGGAAGCACAACAAACTGATAATGTATTTCCAGAAAAGCAAACCTTAGAAACTGATGATGTTCTGGGTGAATAGGAACAAGAAGATAAGCATCGTTTAAATCTATTGAGGACATAAACTGACCTTGCTGAACAAAAGCTAGAATAGTCCTGATAGTTTCTATTCTGAAAGATGGGATCCTTACAAACTTGCTTAGAGTCTTTAGATCTAAAACTGGTCTGAAAGTATCTTCCTTCTTTGGAACAATGAAGAGATTTTAATAAAATTCCATCCCCTGTTCCAGTAAAGGAACTGGCATAATCATTCCCATTTCTTCCAGATCTGAGACGGATTGAAGAAAAGCCTGAGCTTTTACAGGATTCTTTGAAACACTGGACAGAAAAAACCTTCCTCTGGGAGGCCTTGATCTGAGACCTATCCGATAAACCTTAGAAACAATATTCTGAACCTAGGAATCTGGAACAGAATGAAACCAAGCATCTAGAAAAAGCTTTCATTTGCCTCATACCAGAATATCTGGAACATGGGCCGCACCTTTAAGCAGACTTGGAAACTGGAGTAGATTGTGTTACCTGCTTAGACTTATTCCAATTGACGGTGGGGGTCTCCAGACTGCACTTGAGTTACCTTGTTTATGAGAGGCGCCAGATTTCTGTTTTTTGTTCTGACTAAAGGAACGAAAACGACTGGGAGGCTTAAATTTTCCTTTGGACCTTTTTGCCCTGAGGAAGAAAAGCTTCTTAACCACCAGTAACCGTAGACAAAATGGAATATAAATCAAAGCCAAAAAGTTTATTTCCTTGAAAAGAAAGCAACAACAGTCTAGATTTAGAAATCATGCCAGCATTACAGGATTTAAAGGGCCATTATACACTCATTTTTTCTTTGCATAAATGTTTTGTAGATGATCTATTTATAAAGCCCATAAAGTTTTTTTTTTAAATGTATAATTTTGCTTATTTTTAAAGAACATTGCTCTGATTTTCAGACTCCTAACCAAGCCCCAAAGTTTTATTTGAATACCGTCAGCTACCTTCTTCAGCTTGCTCCTGTTTGTGTAAAGGGTCTTTTTATATGCAAAAGAAGGGGGAGGGGGGGGGGAGTGTCTTATTTCCCACTTGCAGTGGGCTTTCAAGCTGCCTTTTCAACAGAGCTAAACTGAAAGCTTCTAAGTACGTATTAAACCATTTTATACTGGATTTTTATATCAGTATCTGTGCATCTTATTCTTTATAGTAGTCTATTACATGCAGTTATATGAAAATGAGTGTATACTGTCCCTTTAAGCCACAGGGCCCTCTTGGAAAGGACAGAGACATGCTTTTAACATTGATTTTTATATCATCAAATATAGCATCACTAATATAAAAATTTGCACGTTTGAGCAAATTCAATAAATTAGAGGTAGGAGTATCAGAAGAATACTGCTGAGCAAGGCA
This sequence comes from Bombina bombina, assembly GCF_027579735.1. Taxonomy (NCBI): domain Eukaryota; kingdom Metazoa; phylum Chordata; class Amphibia; order Anura; family Bombinatoridae; genus Bombina; species Bombina bombina. The sequence continues at coordinate 500,482,786 of NC_069504.1, forward strand.
ATCTAACCAGCAGGTCTAAGAATATAACCAGAATGTAAAAAGGACCTTCTTAGAAAAGATTGTAATTATCTATCAAGAGGGTCTTCAAAAAGGTACCGTCTTCCAAAGGAAAAGTAGTATGTTAAGCCAAGGTAGAAATAGCCCCACTTACCTTAGGAATGGTTTCCCATAATCCCAGATTAGCAGATGGTAAAGCGTATCATTTTTTAAACCTTGCAGAAGGAATAAAAGACACACCAGACCATTCCTTAGAAATTACATCTGAAACAGCATCAGGAACAGGACAAATCTCAGGGAGATTAGACAAAGATTTATAGACTGAATCAGGACACTTATTGCTAGTAGAAGGCAACACTTGAACTGACATTTTTATGTTTGTTAGAGCCTGTGAAAACACAGTAGAAATAAACTTCTTCATAGCTGGAGGAACTCCATTATCATCACCCTGTAAAGAACAGACAGTAGGTGCATTACAATCCTGAGAAACATTAGATTGATCAGAATGTGATAAAAAAAAAAAATCTAAGCACGAATCACATAAATGAGCTGAAGAAGATACTTCAGTTGATTTACAATAAACACACTATATATATATATATATATATATATATATCCTCCGTGTGTGTCTGCACTCCCAATGCTGTGTAGTCATCAACCAGGGTGCAAAGTCAAACAAGTATACAGTCTATATCCAATAAAGGACTGCACTCACTGGATTTAGTTTCAGAAACCTTCAAATCTTTATTGTGGTAACGTTTCGGGGTTCGCAGACCCCTTCCTCAGACCAGACAACAGTGCAAGTGAACAAAGTGTGCAATATATAGCACTAGCCCCACCCATCACAAACATCAAAATTGCGCCAAAAATCCATCACCATGGTAACACACAAACAAGGCCCCATGACCATACCACCAGAAAACACAATCAAAATACAAAATAAAACAAACTGCATATGCAAGTATTTTGCATAACCTCATAGTTGAACACTAATATGTACAATCATCAGTAGTAGTAGATATTCAGTAGTTACAATAGAATCACTGTAATTAGTTACTGATCCAGTTTAAGTAGCTTAAAGTATATTTAGACAAGCAATGATGGAAAACACACTAATCAAATAATCAAATAATCAAAGTAAACATCATGCAAGAAGAGGACCTCATATATATCTATATATATCTGATTGACTTTTTATTATTTGTTTATTTTACATCTAGTTCAAATGCTAGAAGTTTAAATGCCTAATCTATGTTGCAATGTTTATATGATATGGCTTATGTGTATATTTCCTTAAGATTGAGTCCTGTAACTGGATACAGGGAGGTGGATATGTTTTTAAACAGTGCAACTGATAGATAGATTCCTCTTCTTGCATGATGTTTACTTTGATTATTTGATTATTTGATTAGTGTGTTTTCCATCATTGCTTGTCTAAATATACTTTAAGCTACTTAAACTGGATCAGTAACTAATTACAGTGATTCTACTGTAACTACTGAATATCTACTACTACTGATGATTGTACATATTAGTGTTCAACTATGAGGTTATGCAAAATACTTGCATATGCAGTTTGTTTTATTTTGTATTTTGATTGTGTTTTCTGGTGGTATGGTCATGGGGCCTTGTTTGTGTGTTACCATGGTGATGGATTTTTGGCGCAATTTTGATGTTTGTGATGGGTGGGGCTAGTGCTATATATTGCACACTTTGTTCACTTGCACTGTTGTCTGGTCTGAGGAAGGGGTCTGCGAACCCCGAAACGTTACCACAATAAAGATTTGAAGGTTTCTGAAACTAAATCCAGTGAGTGCAGTCCTTTATTGGATATAGACTATATATATATATATATATATATATATATATATATATATATATATATATAACAACAATTAAAATTATGGGGAGGCGAAAAGTGAGTTTAAAATCCTCCACTAAATACAAAATATAGAGAAAATAACTCACCTTTTTACTTTTAGCCTGCTTTTTACAGGCTAAAAGTAAAAAGTTGAGTCATTGTGAACCTCATTTGCATATCTTACACAGATTCCTTCGCTGCATTGGAAACAGTGTAGTCAGAGAGTTTCTGGGTTTAAAGCAAGTCTTCTGACTTGTTTAGATTTGTAAATGGTTTACACAATGATTTATTTTCTCTATATTATATATATATATATATATATATATATATATATATATATATATATATATATATATATAAACTTTAAATATAAAGCAGCCAAAAATAAAGCCATATGAGTCATATATATATATAAAATATATATTATATATATATATATATATATACATACACACACACACTTACCAATAGACACTCGTCCACTAACACAGTAATAAACAGCCAAACCAGTACTGAAACATATCAGCGGTAATGGAGATAGGAGTATATCGTTTATCTGTAAAGGGAGGCAGAAGATGAATCCCTGTGACCGAATTTACAGAGGGCTATGAAGGATTTCCCAATGAGGCGAAACCGTAGAAACAAAGACCATACTGCAAGAACGTCCCTCCAACAACCACTGTACTCTAAGGGGAACCGAGCCCTACATAGAATGAAGACCCCTCTCTACGTGTGAGGTGGGAGTGTGTATATATATATATATATATATATATATATATGTGTATATATATATATGTATATATATATATATATATATATATATATAACACATAGAAACACCCAGCACTCACCAGCTAGCTCACAGCTAAGATAAAATCACAACTGGAAAGGTTAGTAACCGCATCTGGCCAAATGGGAAAGCTCAGGCACCACGTCAAGGTCCTTTCCATTGCCGGAGTCCCTAACACAGCCACACTATCATACGAGCTCACAAAGCCAAACAGACTGAGAACAAAGAAGGGGTGCACAGGTGGAGTAATCACCCATAGAAAATACAAAACATGGAAGGGAACTGCACTCCAAGACCGGATCAGATACACATCCTGTGACTCAGCAACATCCAGCCCTGGGTGCTAAATAGCACTCCAAAAAAGCTGTGATGTCACCAGAGCCACAGGCAGTTAACCCCAGCCCGGAATGGGTGCAAGAAACAAGGGGGATTACAAATAAAAAGTAATACAACACATAGAAACACCCAGCACTCACCAGCTAGCTCACAGCTAAGATAAAATCACAACTGGAAAGGTTAGTAACCGCATCTGGCCAAATGGGAAAGCTCAGGCACCACGTCAAGGTCCTTTCCATTGCCTGAATCCCTAAAACAGCCACACTATCATGCGAGCTCACAAAGCCAAACAGACTGAGAACAAAGAAGGGGTGCACAGGTGGAGTAATCACCCATAGAAAATACAAAACATGGAAGGGAACTGCACTCCAAGACCGGATCAGGTACACATTCTGTGACTCAGCAACATCCAGCCCTGGGTGCTAAATAGCACTCCAAAAAAAAAATCCAACCTGGAAAGGTTAGTAACCGCATCTGGCCAAATGGGAAAGCTCAGGCACCACGTGAAGGTCCTTTCCATTGCCTGAGTCCCTAACACAGCCACACTATCATGCGAGCTCACAAAGCCAAACAGACTGAGAACAAAGAAGGGGTGCACAGGTTACTAACCTTTCCAGTTGTGATTTTATCTTAGCTGTGAGCTAGCTGGTGAGTGCTGGGTGTTTCTATGTGTTGTATTACTTTTTATTTGTAATCCCCCTTGTTTCTTGCATCCATTCCGAACTGGGGTTAACTGCCTGTGGCTCTGGTGACATCACAGCTTTTTTGGAGTGCTATTTAGCACCCAGGGCTGGATGTTGCCGAGTCACAGGATGTGTACCTGATCCGGTCTTGGAGTGCAGTTCCCTTCCATGTTTTGTATTTTCTATGGGTGATTACTCCACCTGTGCAACCCTTCTTTGTTCTCAGTCTGTTTGGCTTTATGAGCTCGCATGATAGTGTGGCTGTTTTAGGGACTCAGGCAATGGAAAGGACCTTGACGTGGTGCCTGAGCTTTCCCATTTGGCCAGATGCGGTTACTAACCTTTCCAGTTGTGATTTTACCTTAGCTGTGAGCTAGCTGGTGAGTGCTGGGTGTTTCTATGTGTTGTATTACTTTTTATTTGTAATCCCCCTTGTTTCTTGCACCCATTCCGGACTGGCGTTAACTGCCTGTGGCTCTGGTGACATCACAGCTTTTTTGGAGTGCTATTTAGCACCCAGGGCTGGATGTTGCTGAGTCACAGGATGTGTACCTGATCCGGTCTTGGAGTGCAGTTCCCTTCCATGTTTTATATATATATATATATATATATATCTTGGGATTTTGGAATTGTTGCCTCCTCCTAGCGGTAGAGGTGCCCTACCTGAATTATGCAAGTTTAATTTTGACTAGACTGTCCCTTTAAAAGAATGCCAAGAATAATGATGACTAGAAGACCAAAAAAGCTTTCCAAACTTTGTAATAGATCTTACTGGAATCAGGTGTCCTAGCCTGAACAAGACTATTAAAAACAGAATCAGAAAAAAACCTAACAAAGAACTATCAGTTCAATTTCCAAGCCATTAAGCTTAGAGATTTTAAATCTGGATAGAAAATGCCTTAAACAGAAGATCGCTTCTTAGAGGAAGAGGCCAAATCTGGCAACTGGACATCTGAATCAGATCGGCAAACCAAACTCTTCAAAGCCACTTTGGAGCTTATGAGAAACACTGATGCATTAAATTCCCTTGGTAACAATACCGGAAGAGGAAACACATAAGCCAGCTGAAAAAGACCAAGGAATATTTAGAGCATCTGTCTCCAGAGTCCTAGGATCTCTGAACCTGGACAAATACTGAAGAAGCTCATGAGATCTATCTCCAGCAGTCCCCAAAGATTGACAATCTGACTGAATACTTCTGGATGAAGAGACCATTCCCCAGGATGGATAGTCTGATGAATGAGAAAATCTGCTTCCCAAATGACCACTTCTGGAACATGAACTGCAGATATAAAGACAATGATGGATCTCTGCCCAGTCCAGAATTTTCTGACCTTCCTTTATTGTAAGGGTACTTCTGGTTCCTCCTTGGTGATTGATTCATGCCACAGTTGTGACATTGTCTGACTTAAACTGAAGGAAGGATTCTATCCTCAACTGGGGCCAAAAAGGAAGAGACTTGTGAATTGCTCAAAGTTCTAAAATATTAATGGACAACTTCACCTCCTGAGATGCCCAAACTCCCTGAGCAAAGCAAGAACCCCATACTGCACCCCAGTTGGAAAGACTTGCATCTGTTGTAATAACAGTCCATAATGGATGAGCAAAGCTTGCTCCCTAAGAAAGAAGCTAGGGAACTAACCACCAATAGTGCTTCATATGAAGCGTGGCATAAGCACTGTATCTGATGCTGCCAACATAAAACCTATTACTTCCATACAGAAAGCTACTGAGGGAAATGGCCAAGCCTGAGGATTCTGACAGGCAGATATTAATTTTGACATTCTTGTCTCTGTTAAAGACAGTCTCCTAGAGATTAAATCTATTAGAAAAAGCTACCTTGTCAAAGGATTCAAAGAATTTTATGGCAAATTTACTTTCCATCTTCCACCAAAAAAGGAGCACTCCGACGCCAAACACGTAAAGTATACAAATGACTATTTACTTCAAAGGTAAAATCCATGCAGGAAAAGGATCCACACAGCGAACGTGAGGATGGAGAGAGGAGCTGACTGCTGCTGATGCATTTCGGCTGCCACAGTAAATAGTCATTTTTATATTTTACCGTTTGGTGTCGGAGTGCTCCTTTTTTGGTGGAAGAAGAGTATGTACTGAAGAAGACGAGGGAGCACGACACCTGGGATTTCCCATATACAGCAACCCGTTAAGACTACCCCACTGTCACCACAAAGAGACCGCATTGAGGATCACGCATCAGGATGATGATGTCACCCGCCGACGTATGAGTAACTGAAGAGGGGACTCGCGGAGGCCCGAAGGAAAAGGGAGGCAAGTCACGGCTCTCCAAAGTGTTTGAGCCGCTTACAATCCAAGAGGCGAATGAAGGTTTCCCCCAGGACCGGTGAAAATGTTCCAGCAGTGAGTTGCTTCAGAAGGTCTGTGTCTACAGTACAAGGGTGAAGTGGGGGTATGTGGGTTTTATCTCTGGCTCATTTCACAGCAGTATAGAGCTGAACATTTTCTTGTTTTGAAAGACAGGTGCAATGCTCTTTTTGTGTGTTTTTTATGTAAATTTACTTTCCAACCAAGAAACTGAAGAAATTGACAGTAGGTTATAACATGAGATTCTGCTAAAAGTAAAGATGAAGCTTGAACCAAGATATTGTTCAAATAGGGGGAAAAAGAAATCCCCTTAAACCCTATGACTGAAATCAAGGCACCCAGAACTTTTGTAAAAGATTTTTGGTGCAATGGCCAGACCAAATAGAAGAGCTGCAAAATGATATTTGTCCAGAAAGGCAAACCTCAGAAACCGGATATGATCCAAATAATTAGTAACATTCATATAGGCATCCTTTAAGGCTACGGTCTTCAAATAGTGACCTTGACGAATAAAAGAAAGTAAAATCCTGATGGTTTCCATTTTGAAAATTGGCATCCTGACAATTTTGTTCAAAATCTTTTAGATCTAGAGCAAGTCGAAAAGTTTCCCCTTTTTTGGAACTATGAAGAGATTTGATTAAAACCCCTTCCCCTGCTCTAAAGGAACTGGGACTATAACACCATTAGATTAACACCATTAGATTCTAGATCTGAAACACATAAAAGAAAAGGCTGAGCTTTCACCCTTTCTCTTGGCACCCTTGAAAGAAAAAACATAATTTATGCTTACCTGATAAATTCCTTTCTTCTGTAGTGTGATCAGTCCACGGGTCATCATTACTTCTGGGATATTACTCCTCCCCAACAGGAAGTGCAAGAGGATTCACCCAGCAGAGCTGCATATAGCTCCTCCCCTCTACGTCACTCCCAGTCATTCGACCAAGGACCAACGAGAAAGGAAAAGCCAAGGGTGAAGTGGTGACTGGAGTATAAATTAAAAAATATTTACCTGCCTTAAAAACAGGGCGGGCCGTGGACTGATCACACTACAGAAGAAAGGAATTTATCAGGTAAGCATAAATTATGTTTTCTTCTGTTAAGTGTGATCAGTCCACGGGTCATCATTACTTCTGGGATACCAATACCAAAGCAAAAGTACACGGATGACGGGAGGGATAGGCAGGCTCTTTATACCGAAGGAACCACTGCCTGAAGAACCTTTCTCCCAAAAATAGCCTCCGATGAAGCAAAAGTGTCAAATTTGTAAAATTTGGAAAAAGTATGAAGCGAAGACCAAGTTGCAGCCTTGCAAATCTGTTCAACAGAGGCCTCATTCTTGAAGGCCCAAGTGGAAGCCACAGCTCTAGTAGAATGAGCTGTAATTCTTTCAGGAGGCTGCTGTCCAGCAGTCTCATAAGCTAAATGAATTATGCTACGAAGCCAAAAAGAAAGAGAGGTAGCGGAAGCTTTTTGACCTCTCCTCTGCCCAGAGTAAATGACAAAAAGAGAAGACGTTTGTCGAAATTCCTTAGTTGCCTGTAAGTAAAATTTTAGAGCACGGACTACATCCAGGTTGTGCAGTAGACGTTCCTTCTTTGAAGAAGGATTTGGGCATAAAGAAGGAACAACAATCTCTTGATTGATATTCCTGTTAGTAACTACCTTAGGTAAGAACCCAGGTTTAGTACGCAGGACTACCTTATCCGAATGAAAAATCAAATAAGGAGAATCACAATGTAAGGCTGATAATTCAGAGACTCTTCGAGCCGAGGAAATAGCCATTAAAAATAGAACTTTCCAAGATAACAACTTTATATCAATGGAATGAAGGGGTTCAAACGGAACGCCCTGTAAAACATTAAGAACAAGGTTTAAACTCCATGGTGGAGCAACAGTTTTAAACACAGGCTTAATCCTGGTCAAAGCCTGACAAAAAGCCTGGACGTCAGGAACTTCTGACAGACGTTTGTGTAACAGAATGGACAGAGCTGAGATCTGTCCCTTTAATGAACTAGCAGATAAACCCTTTTCTAAACCTTCTTGTAGAAAAGACAATATCCTAGGAATCCTAACCTTACTCCAAGAGTAACCTTTGGATTCACACCAATATAGGTATTTACGCCATATCTTATGGTAAATCTTTCTGGTAACAGGTTTCCTAGCCTGTATTAAGGTATCAATAACTGACTCAGAAAACCCACGTCTTGATAAAATCAAGCGTTCAATTTCCAAGCAGTCAGCTTCAGAGAAGTTAGATTTTGATGTTTGAAGGGACCCTGTATCAGAAGGTCCTGTTTCAGAGGTAGAGACCAAGGTGGACAGGATGACATGTCCACCAGGTCTGCATACCAAGTCCTGCGTGGCCACGCAGGTGCTATTAGAATCACTGATGCTCTCTCTTGTTTGATTCTGGCAATCAATCGAGGAAGCAACGGGAAGGGTGGAAACACGTAAGCCATCCTGAAGTCCCAAGGTGCTGTCAGAGCATCTATCAGGACTGCTCCTGGATCCCTGGATCTGGACCCGTAACGAGGAAGCTTGGCGTTCTGTCGAGACGCCATGAGATCTATCTCTGGTTTGCCCCAACGTCGAAGTATTTGGGCAAAGACCTCCGGATGAAGTTCCCACTCCCCCGGATGAAAAGTCTGACGACTTAAGAAATCCGCCTCCCAGTTCTCCACTCCCGGGATGTGGATTGCTGACAGGTGGCAAGAGTGAGACTCTGCCCAGAGAATTATCTTTGATACTTCCATCATAGCTAGGGAGCTTCTTGTCCCTCCCTGATGGTTGATGTAAGCTACAGTCGTGATGTTGTCCGACTGAAACCTGATGAACCCCCGAGTTGTCAACTGGGGCCAAGCCAGGAGGGCATTGAGAACTGCTCTCAATTCCAGAATGTTTATTGGCAGGAGACTCTCCTCCTGACTCCATTGTCCCTGAGCCTTCAGAGAATTCCAGACGGCACCCCAACCTAGAAGGCTGGCGTCTGTTGTTACAATTGTCCAGTCTGGTCTGCTGAATGGCATCCCCCTGGACAGATGTGGCCGAGAAAGCCACCATAGAAGAGAATTTCTGGTCTCTTGATCCAGATTCAGAGAAGGGGATAAGTCTGAGTAATCCCCATTCCACTGACTTAGCATGCACAGTTGCAGTGGTCTGAGGTGTAAGCGTGCAAAGGGTACTATGTCCATTGCCGCTACCATTAAGCCGATTACCTCCATGCATTGAGCCACTGACGGGTGTTGAATGGAATGTAGGGTGCGGCAAGCACTTTGAAGTCTTGTTAGCTTGTCCTCTGTCAGGTAAATCTTCATTTCTACAGAATCTATAAGAGTCCCCAGGAAGGGAACTCTTGTGAGTGGAACGAGTGAACTTTTCTTTTCGTTCACCTTCCATCCATGTGACCTTAGAAATGCCAGCACTAACTCTGTATGAGACTTGGCAGTTTGAAAGCTTGAAGCTTGTATCAGAATGTCGTCTAGGTATGGAGCTACCGAGATTCCCCGCGGTCTTAGTACCGCCAGAAGAGCACCCAGAACCTTTGTGAAGATTCTTGGAGCTGTAGCCAATCCGAATGGAAGAGCCACAAACTGGTAATGCCTGTCTAGGAAGGCAAACCTTAGGTACCGATAATGATCTTTGTGAATCGGTATGTGAAGGTAAGCATCTTTTAAATCTACAGTGGTCATGTACTGACCCTCTTGGATCATAGGTAAAATTGTCCGAATAGTCTCCATCTTGAACGATGGAACTCTTAGGAATTTGTTTAGGATCTTTAAGTCCAGGATTGGTCTGAAAGTTCCCTCTTTTTTGGGAACCACAAACAGATTTGAGTAAAACCCCTGTCCCTGTTCCGATCGTGGAACTGGATGGATTACTCCCATTAACAAGAGCTCTTGTACGCAGCGTAGAAATGCCTTTTTCTTTGTCTGGATTGTTGACAATCTTGACAGATGAAATCTCTCTCTTGGAGGAGAGTATTTGAAGTCCAGAAGGTATCCCTGAGATATTATCTCTAGCGCCCAGGGATCCTGGACATCTCTTGCCCAAGCCTGGGCGAAGAGAGAAAGTCTGCCCCCCACTAGATCCGATCCCGGATCGGGGGCCCTCAATTCATGCTGTTTTAGGGGCAGCAGCAGGTTTCCTGGCCTGCTTGCCCTTGTTCCAGGACTGGTTAGGTTTCCAGCCTTGTCTGTAGCGAGCAACAGCTCCTTCCTGTTTTGGTGCAGAGGAAGTTGATGCTGCTCCTGCTTTGAAATTACGAAAGGAACGAAAATTAGACTGTCTAGCCTTAACTTTGGCTTTGTCCTGAGGCAGGGCATGGCCTTTACCTCCTGTAATGTCAGCGATAATCTCTTTCAACCCGGGCCCGAATAAGGTCTGCCCTTTGAAAGGTATATTAAGCAATTTAGACTTAGAAGTAACATCAGCTGACCAATATTTTAGCCACAGCGCCCTGCGTGCCTGAATGGCGAATCCTGAATTCTTCGCCGTAAGTTTAGTAAGATGTACTACGGCCTCCGAAATGAATGAATTAGCTAGTTTAAGGACTCTAAGCCTGTCCGTAATGTCGTCCAGAGTAGCTGAACCAATGTTCTCTTCCAGAGACTCAATCCAGAATGCCGCTGCAGCCGTGATCGGCGCAATGCATGCAAGGGGTTGCAATATAAAACCTTGTTGAACAAACATTTTCTTAAGGTAACCCTCTAACTTTTTATCCATTGGATCTGAAAAAGCACAGCTATCCTCCACCGGGATAGTGGTACGCTTAGCTAAGGTAGAAACTGCTCCCTCCACCTTAGGGACCGTTTGCCATAAGTCCCTTGTGGTGGCGTCTATTGGAAACATTTTTCTAAATATCGGAGGGGGTGAGAACGGCACACCGGGTCTATCCCACTCCTTAGTAACAATTTCAGTAAGTCTCTTAGGTATAGGAAAAACCTCAGTACTCGTCGGTACCGCAAAATATTTATCCAACCTACACATTTTTTCTGGTATTGCAACTGTGTTACAATCATTCAGAGCCGCTAACACCTCCCCTAGTAATACACGGAGGTTTTCCAGTTTAAATTTAAAATTTGAAATATCTGAATCCAGTCTGTTTGGATCAGAACCGTCACCCACAGAATGAAGTTCTCCGTCCTCATGTTCTGCCACCTGTGACGCAGTGTCTGACATGGCCCTAATATTATCAGCGCACTCTGTTCTCACCCCAGAGTGATCACGCTTACCTCTTAGTTCTGGTAATTTAGCCAAAACCTCAGTCATAACAGTAGCCATATCCTGTAATGTGATTTGTAATGGCCGCCCAGATGTACTCGGCGCTACAATATCACGCACCTCCCTCTGAGCGGGAGATGTAGGTACTGACACGTGAGGCGAGTTAGTCGGCATAACTCTCCCCTCGTTGTTTGGTGAAATTTGTTCAATTTGTACAGATTGACTTTTATTTAAAGTAGCATCAATACAGTTAGTACATAAATTTCTATTGGGCTCCACTTTGGCATTGCAACAAATGACACAGGTATCATCCTCTGAATCAGACATGTTTAACACACTAGCAAATAAACTTGCAACTTGGAAATACAATTCAATTAGAATAATATTAAAACGTACTGTGCCTTTAAGAAGCACAGAAGATTTATGACAGTTGAAAATTAATAAATTGAAACAGTTATAGCCTCAATCCTTGTAAACAACACAACTTTAGCAAAGGTTTAATCCCATTAGCAAAGATAACAAATTCTGAAAGCAGGAAACAAATTACAGAATAAACGTTTTTTATCTCAGTCAAACTACAATTCTCACAGCTCTGCTGAGAGAAATTACCTCCCTCAAAATAAGTTTTGAAGACCCCTGAGCTCTGTAGAGATGAACCGGATCATGCAGGGAATACAATGAGTTGCTGACTGAAATATTTGATGCGTAGTAAAAGCGCCAAAAAAAGGCCCCTCCCCCTCACACACAGCAGTGAGGGAGAACAGAAACTGTCAGAAAACAGATTAAGCAACTGCCAAGTGGAAAAATAGTGCCCAAACATTTATTCACTCAGTACCTCAGTAAATGAAAACGATTTTACATTCCAGCAAAAACGTTAAACATAATCTCTAGTTATTAAACAGCTTTATGTATTTCTTACAGTGTAATTCTAGTGAAGTACCATTCCCCAGAATACTGAAGTGTAAAGTATACATACATGACATTATATCGGTATGGCAGGATTTTCTCATCAATTCCATTGTCAGAAAATAAAAACTGCTACATACCTCTATGCAGATTCATCTGCCCGCTGTCCCCTGATCTGAAGTTTACCTCTCCTCAGATGGCCGAGAAACAGCAATATGATCTTAACTACTCCGGCTAAAATCATAACAAAAACTCTGGTAGATTCTTCTTCAAACTCTGCCAGAGAGATAATAACACACTCCGGTGCTATTTTAAAATAACAAACTCTTGATTGAAGATAAAAACTAAGTATAATCACCATAGTCCTCTCACACATCCTATCTAGTCGTTGGGTGCAAGAGAATGACTGGGAGTGACGTAGAGGGGAGGAGCTATATGCAGCTCTGCTGGGTGAATCCTCTTGCACTTCCTGTTGGGGAGGAGTAATATCCCAGAAGTAATGATGACCCGTGGACTGATCACACTTAACAGAAGAAAAATCTGCCTTTGGGAGGCTTTGAATTGAAGCCTATTAGATACCTTAGAGAGACAATTTTCAGAGCCCAAGGGTCTGGATCTTAACAAAACCATACATAATGAAAATGCATCAACCTGCCCCCTACCAGAGACTGCAGGACCTTCACTTAAGTCATAAAGAACAAGACTTAAGCCATAAAGCAGGTCTGGCAACAGCTAAAAAAAAAAAGACACAAATTCATATAGCCAATTCTAATAATATCAAGAATAGCATCACCCACAAAAGTATTAGCACATTTAAGTATCTCTAAAAGCTCAAGAACTCATCTAGAACATGAACAGAGATAATCTCTAATCATTTTGAGATAGCTGATACATCAGCAATAGCAACAGAAGGTTTAAAAATATAAGCAGAATGGAGATAAGATTTTCTTAAAGAGGAATCAAGTATCCTATCTAATGTGTCTTTAAAAGAAAAACTATTTTTCATAGGAAGAGTAGATTTTTTATAACTAAAGAAGAAATAGCATCATCCACATTACGGGCATTATAAAAATGCTCATACTTAGACTGAAAATGGTAAATTTTCTTAAATCTGGCAGGACGACTAAAAAATACTTAAAAGATTCAGCCAATAATTAGCCCAAATTATAGAGACAGTCATAGGAACAGGAAAAAATCAGATAATTCATCCTGATATTTAAATTAAGTATCTAGCTGACCCTTAGAAGTCTCCGAAGCAGAGGAGTCATCTGAAACCTCTAAAGCAAGCAATTAATCAGTGTTAATAGCCTGACAGTGTTAATAGCCTGATCATCAGATAACACCTCCCCCTCAGACATAACTGGCTCACAATTAACTTCAGAAATACCAGAACTAGTAGAAGGCAAATCAGACAATTACCTTTTCCTTTTACATGGCAGGGGGGAAGGCAGCCATTAGATCTGTGATAATGGACTTGATGCCCTCCCTCACATAAGGAGGGGGGTCCATTTGTTCCTGAAAAGAACAAACAGAATGAGAGGCAATCCGTTTAGAAGCCAACAATGCAATAGGTTGGTCACTATGCATAAATACATTACACAATTGAGAAGGAGGGAGAACCTCAGTCTTTTTACATAAAACACATTTATAAATTATTTAAAAATGTTTCTGATGTTACTTCTAAATTCGAATTAGCCACAGCCTGCAAAGAATTAGCTGTAACTAAAGTCAGCGACCGCAGCATCCATGACACCTATATAGCAAAAAAGGCCACCAAAGGATAACTTGCATGCACGCAGACGCTTGAGCAACTGGCTTGCACACACACACACAAAAAAGGCAGATTTTCCTTTTATATGTATAACAATTCCTCTTAAATAATCCCTCAAAATGTGATTCCTCCATCTACCCAGCCAAACAAAGTAAATAGCATATATAAAATATGTAAGCTTAGAAGCCGCTTTCATCCTGCAGAATACATAATAGACTGTGGCAAAGACGTTGCTCTTACGGAAGCAGACAAACAGAAAACACATTTGATATGCACAGGGAAAATTTAGGCTTACAGTGGAAAAGGAACACTTCTCTGTCCAACACTCCAAACAAGGAAGCAGTAAGGTGAAGAGACAAATGAAGTCCAGATAGATGACGACAGACCAATGAACCGCGCGTGAGCTTCTTAAACACGTGTCTCCTTCATGATGTCATAACCACGTGATACAGAACATGGCAGCATCCACAAGAATCCCCCTAACCCAGAAAAACTCCTGGACGCCACACCCACCTGCTCTAGTTGGGCCGAAGGCTTAAATCCATCTGCCCAGGGCCACCCATAAAGGAGGTAACTATCAAAAGACAGTAGCAGAAAGAAAGATTCCTAGCCCTTTCACCAAATGGTACAGAACTAGGAGTAGGAAGTGGGATGAAAGGAAAACTAAATTTATGTTTACCTGATAAATTACTTTCTTTTACGATATGACGAGTCCACGGATTTCATCCTTACTTGTGGGATATTAACCTCCTGCTAACAGGAAGTGGCAAAGAGCACCACAGCAGAGCTGTATATATAGCCCCTCCCCCTCCCCTCCACCCTCAGTCATTCGGCCGAAGGTATAGAAAGAGAAAAAGGAAAGGCTAAAAAGGTGCAGAGGTGACTGAAGTTTACAAAAAATATAAAGAAAAACTGTCATAAAAAGAACAGGGTGGGCCGTGGACTCGTCATATCATAAAAGAAATTAATTTATCAGTTAAGCATAAATTTAGTATTCTTTTACAACGATATGACAAGTCCATGGATTTCATCCTTACTTGTGGGAAACCAATACCAAAGCAATAGGACACGGATGAAAGGGAGGGACAAGACAGGAACCTAAACGGAAGGCACCACTGCTTGAAGAACCTTTCTCCCAAAGATAGCCTCAGAAGAAGCAAAAGTATCAAATTTGGAAAATTTGGAAAAAGTGTGAAGGGATGACCAAGTCGCAGCCTTACAAATCTGTTCCACAGATGCATAGTTTTTAAAAGCCCATGTGGAAGCCACAGCCCTAGAAGAATGAGCCGTAATTCTTTCAGGAGGCTGCTGTCCAGCAGTCTCATATGCCAGGCAGATGATACTTCTCAGCCAAAAAGAAAGAGAGGTAGCCGTAGCTTTCTGACCCCTACGCTTTCCAGAATAAACAATGAATAATAAAGATAATTGACGGAAATCCTTAGTTGCCTGTAAGTAAAACTTTAAGGCACGGACCACGTCCAAGTTATGTAAGACGCTCCTTCTTAGAAGAAGGATTAGGACACAAGGAAGGAACAACAATTTCCTGATTAATATTCTTACTCGAAAAAACCTTAGGAAGGAACCCAGGTTTGGTACGTAAAAACCACCTTATCAGAATGAAATATGAGATAAGGCGAAACACACTGTAATGCTGAAAGCTCAGAAACTCTTCGAGCAGAAGAAATAGCAACCAAAAACAGAACTTTCCAAGATAATAGTTTAATATCTATGGAATGCATAGGTCCAAACGGAACCCCTTGCAGAACTCGAAAAACTAAATTCAAACTCTAGGTAATAGGTCTAAATACAGGCTTAATTCTAGATAGAGCCTGACAAAAAGACTGAACATCTGATACATTTGCCAAACGTTTGTGAAACAGAATTGACAAAGCTGAAATTTGTCCCTTTAAGGAACTTGCTGATAATCCTTTCTCCAATCCTTCTTGGAGAAAAGACAAAATCCTAGGAATCCTAACTTTACTCCATGAGTAACCCTTGGATTCACACCAAAAAAGATATTTATGCCATATCTTATGATAGATTTTTCTAGTGACAGGCTTTCTAGCCTGTATCAAAGTATTGAAAACTGAACCAGAGAATCCTCGCTTCGATAAAATCAAGCGTTCAATCTCCATGCAGTCAGTTGCAGAGAAATTAGATTTGGATGTTGGAAAGGACCTTGAATGAAAAGGTCCTGTCTCAACGGAAGTTTCCACGGTGGCAGAGAGGACATGTCCACTAGATCCGCATACCAAGTCCTGCGTGGCCACGCAGGCGCTATCAGGATCACTGAAGCTCTCTCCTGTCTGATTCGAGCAATCACAAGTGGGAGGAGAGAAAACAGCGGAAACACATAAGCTAGGTTGAACAACCAAGGTACTGCCAAGGCATCTATCAGTTCGGCCTGAGGATCCCTTGACCGGGATCCGTATCTTGGAAGCTTGGCATTCTGACGAGATGCCATCAAAACCAATTCCGGTCTGCCCCATCTGAGAATCAATGGGGCAAATACCTCCGGGTGAAGTTCCCATTCCCCCGGATGAAAAGTCTGTCGACTTAGAAAATCTGCTTCCCAGTTCTCTACCCCTGGGATGTAGATCGCTGACAGATGACAAGAGTAGGCCTCTGCCCAACTGATTATCTTGGATACTTCTATCATCGCTAAGGAACTCCTTGTTCCCCCCTCATGATTGACATATGCCACAGTCGTTATGTTGTCCGACTGGAATCTGATGAATTTGGCCAAAGCCAACTGAGGCCACGCCTGAAGTGCATTGAATATTGCTCTCAGTTCCAGAATATTGATTGGAAGTAGATACTCCACCTGAGTCCAAACACCCTGAGCCTTCAAGGAGTTCCAAACTGCACCCCAGCCCAGAAGGCTGGCATCCGTTGTCATTATCACCCACGAGGGTCTGCGGAAACAAGCCCCCTGGGACAGATGATCTGGCGACAACCACCATAGAAGAGAGTTTCTGGTCTCTTGATCCAGAATTATCTGAGGAGATAAATCTGCATAATCTCCATTCCACTGACCGAGCATGCACAGTTGCAGTGGTCTGAGATGAAAGAGAGCAAACCGAACAATGTCCATTGCCGCTACCATTAATCCGATTACCTCCATACACTGAGCCACTGATGGCCGAGGAATGGACAGAAGTGCTCGGCAAGTATTCAAAATCTTTGATTTTCTGACCTCCGTCAGAAATACTCTCATGGCTACCGAGTCTATCAGAGTTCCCAGAAAAGGAACCCTTGTCTGTGGAACAAGTGAACTCTTCTCTATGTTCACCATCCAGCCGTGAGTTCTCAGAAAAGACAACACTGTATCCGTGTGAGATTTTGTCAGATGATATGTTAACGCCTGAATCAGAATATCGTCCAGATAAGGCGCCACCGCTATCCCTTGTGGTCTGAGAACCGCCAAAAGAGACCCTAGAACCTTTGTGAAGATTCTGGGTGCTGTGGCCAACCCGAAAGGAAGAGCCACAAACTGATAATGTTTGTCCAAGAAGGCAAACCTTAGAAACCGATGATCTTTGTGGATTGGAATATGAAGGTAAGCATCCTTCAAATCCACGGTAGTCATATATTGACCCTCCTGGATCATTGGCAAAATCGTTCGAATTGTCTCCATCTTGAATGATGGAACTCTTAGAAATTTGTTTAGACACTTGAGGTCAAAAATGGATCTGAACGTTCTCTCTTTTTTGGGGACCACAAATAGGTTTGAGTAAAACCCCTATCCCTGTTCCAATTTTTGAACAGGACAGATTACTCCCATAGTAAAAAGATCTTTTACATAGCGTAAGAACGCCTCTCTCTTTATCTGGTTTGCAGATAATTTTGAAAGATGAAATCTCCCTCTTGGGAGAAAATCCTTGAATTCCAATTGATAACCGTGGGTCACTATTTCTAGTGCCCAGGAATCCTGAATATCACTTGCCCAAGCCTGAGCAAAGAAAGAAAGTCTGCCCCCTACTAGATCCGGTCCCGGATCGGGGGCCACCCCTTCATGCTGCTTTGTGGAAGAAGAAGAAGAAGCGGGGGGTCCTCCTTAAAAGTTCCGAAAGGAACGAAAATTATTCTGTTTACCCCTCATTTTAACCGACCTATCCCGAGGTAGGGCATGACCCTTACCTCCTGTAATATCAGAAATGATCTCCTTCAATTCTGGCCCAAAAAGGGTCTTACCTTTAAAGCGAATAGCTAAAAGCTTATGTTTTGATGACACATCAGCAGACCAAGATTTGAGCCACAATGCTCTACATGTTAAAATAGCAAATCCTAAATTTTTTGCCGCTAATTTAGCAATTTGAAAAGCGGCATCAGTAATAAAAGAATTCGCTAGCTTAAGAGCCTTAATTCTATCTAGAATGTCATCAAATGGAGTCTCAACCTTAAGAGACTCTTCTAGAGCCTCAAACCAAAAAGCTGCTGCAGTAGTTACTGGAACAATGCAAGCCGTAGGTTGTAAAAAAAAATCCTGATTAATAAATCATTTCTTTAGTAGACCCTCTAATTTCTTATCCATAGGATCCTTGAAAGCACAACTATCCTCAATGGGTATAGTAGTACGCTTAGCTAGGGAAGTTATAGCTCCCTCTACCTTAGGGACCACTTGCCATGAGTCCTGCATGGTATCTGATATAGGAAACATTTTCTTAAAATTAGGAGAGGGAGAAAACGGTATACCTGGTCTATCCCATTCCTTACTAATAATTTCCGAAATTATCTTAGGAACCGGAAAAACCATCAGTGTAAGTAGGAACTTCCAAATATTTATCCATTTTACACAATTTCTATGGAGGAATCACAATAGGATCACAATCATCCCCAGTCGCTAAAACCTCCCTAAGCAACAGGCGATCAAGCTTAAATATAAATGACATAGCATCCGAATCTGTCTGAGGCAAAACATTCCCTGAATCAGAAATTTCACCCTCAGACAGTAATTCCCTAATCCCCAACTCAAAGCACTGTGAGGGAACATCGGAAATAGCTAATAAAGCATCAGAGGATTCAGTATTTACATTAATACTTGACCTACTGCGTTTACCCTGCAACACTGGTAATTTAGACAATACCTCTGTAAGGGTAGTTAAGATAACTGCAGCCATCTCCTGCAGAGTAAAGGAATTAGACGCACTAGAAGTACTAGGCGTCGCTTGTGTGGGCATAAAAGGTTGTGACACTTGGGGAGAATTGGAAGGCATATCCTGATTCTCTTTAGACTGAGAATCATCCCTAGGCACACTTACCTTATTTAAAATATGCTTTTTACATTGTAAAGCCCTTTCAGTACAAAAGTTACACAATGTAAGAGGGGGTTGCACAATAGCTTCTAAACACATAGAACAATGAGAAACCTCAATGTCAGACATATTAGACTAGTAATACCACAAAAGTCGTTTAAACACTTATTTATAGCATAAAATAAACATTAGAAAAAACGTGTACTGTGCCTTTAAGAAAAGAAAAAGTGAACAATTTTTCCAAAATGCACAAAAAACGTTAAATTATTCCCAAATTTAACTTAATATAGTTGGTTAATCCAAAAATTACTGCACCCAGAAGCAAGGGTAGAAATAAGGCTTTAGAAGTACTTATATCAACATGTAGTCAAAAGATAAAAATACACTCAGCAGAGCTGTGGCGCCTACCTGCCCCCAGGATACTCGAATCAAGTTTCCAACCCTTCAGACCAGCTACACAGTCCAGGAGCCACCGAGTTACTGTTTGCTGCTGTTAAGCCTGAAGAAATTGCACCAAAATAGGCTCCGCCCCTTAAGGTCAAAGGTTGGAGTAGGCCCAAACAACACCGCATGGAAATGCAGTTTTGCACTAAAGTAAAAATACACACACAATATAACCCTCAAGCATAAAACCAATAAGTTTTAAGTGCCAAAAATAAAAAACATAAAACATCGTTTTTTATATTGTCTCCCATGTCACATAATGCCCAAATATCAACTAATGATAAATATAAAATAGGGACTCCAGTAACACCCCTCTTATTAAAATAGGTTTTACTGCTAACCCATTCCCATACAGGGAAATAATGCCAGCCAGTTCTGATACACCAAGTCTCCTCAGAAAAAAAGGCTGCACATACCTTAATGCTGCTTGTAGCATGAAACCGGTCTCCACACTGAAGATGTCTCATGGTTACCTTCAGAAGTCTTGTGGGAAGCAGCGTGGATTTTATTTACAAATGCTAAGATCATCAAACCTCAGGACAGAAATCTTCTTCCATATCCCCCTGAGGAAAATAGTACGCACCGGTACCATTTAAAATAAAAAACTTCTTGATTGAAGAAACTAAAACTAACACCTCACTTTACCATGTGTTCCTAGTATAACACAGGCAAAGAGAATGACTGAGGGTGGAGGGGAAGGGGAAGGGCTATATATACAGCTCTGCTGTGGTGCTCTTTGCCACTTCCTGTTAGCAGGAGGTTAATGTCTCACAAGTAAGGATGAAATCCGTGGACTCGTCATATCTTTGTAAAAGAAATTACCTTTATGCAGGTAAATGAGGGATGGTCTTATCTGCCCATGCCCATCCTGAGAGGGGGATTGCACTGGTATTAGCAGTGGGGCCCAGATAAAGTAAATTCCGTAACCTGCAAATCAAACAGCTGGTTTAGGCAGTTAGAAACATTTTGAAAACCTAGATAACATATTTTGCTTTTTTGGCCTGTCAAAGGACAATCATACACAAAAACAAGAGGTGTAAAATGTCCCTTTTATGAAAAATTGTGTTTCCATTTTTTAATTAAACCAAGTATCTTCAGGTTTATAGGGTTTATAGTGTTTTAAATAACTGCCAAACTGCCAAGTTTATTTGACAAAGTTCCAGGAATGGTAATTGCTTTTTTATTGCAGTTTTACTGAGGGTACCTGTCTGATGTTTGATGTATTGTACAGTCTACCTCCAAATCTTTGATCTATTGAGAACAGTATAAAGATAGGAAACAACATTCAATAAATCCATCACATTTTCCATCCACTAGCTTCTTTTACAAGAAAATGAGGGGAAAAAAACATAATTTATGTAAGAACTTACCTGATAAATTCATTTCTTTCATATTAGCAAGAGTCCATGAGCTAGTGACGTATGGGATATACATTCCTACCAGGAGGGGCAAAGTTTCCCAAACCTCAAAATGCCTATAAATACACCCCTCACCACACCCACAAATCAGTTTAACGTATAGCCAAGAAGTGGGGTGATAAGAAAAAAGTGCGAAAGCATAAAAAATAAGGAATTGGAATAATTGTGCTTTATACAAAAAAATCATAACCACCACAAAAGGGTGGGCCTCATGGACTCTTGCTAATATGAAAGAAATGAATTTATCAGGTAAGTTCTTACATAAATTATGTTTTCTTTCATGTAATTAGCAAGAGTCCATGAGCTAGTGACGTATGGGATAATGACTACCCAAGATGTGGATCTTCCACGCAAGAGTCACTAGAGGGAGGGATAAAATAAAAACAGCCAATTCCGCTGAAAATAATCCACACCCGAAATAAAGTTTAAATCTTATAATGAAAAAAACTGAAATTATAAGCAGAAGAATCAAACTGAAACAGCTGCCTGAAGTACTTTTCTACCAAAAACTGCTTCAGAAGAAGAAAACACATCAAAATGGTAGAATTTAGTAAAAGTATGCAAAGAAGACCAAGTGGCTGCTTTGCAAATCTGATCAACTGAAGCTTCATTCCTATACGCCCAGGAAGTAGAAACTGACCTAGTAGAATGAGCTGTAATCCTTTGAGGCGGAGTTTTACCCGACTCGACATTGGCATGATGAAACAAAGATTTTAACCAAGATGCCAAACGAATGGCAGAAGCCTTCTGACCTTTCCTAGAACCGGAAAAGATAACAAATAGACTAGAAGTCTTTCGGAAATCCTTAGTAGCTTCAACATAATATTTCAAAGCTCTAACTACATCCAAAGAATGCAACGAGTTTTCCTTAGAATTCTTAGGATTAGGACACAATGAAGGAACCACAATTTCTCTACTAATGTTGTTAGAATTCACAACCTTAGGTAAAAATTTAAAAGAAGTTCGCAACACCGCCTTATCCTGATGAAAAATCAGAAAAGGAGACTCACAAGAAAGAGCAGATAATTCAGAAACTCTTCTAGCAGAAGAGATGGTCAAAAGAAACAAAACTTTCCAAGAAAGTAATTTAATTTCCAGCGAATGCATAGGTTCAAACGGAGGAGCTTGAAGAGCCCCCAGAACCAAATTCAAACTCCAAGGAGGAGAGATTGATTTAATAACAGGTTTTATACGAGCCAAAGCTTGTACAAAACAATGAATATCAGGAAGACTAGCAATCTTTCTGTGAAAAAGAACAGAAAGAGCAGAGATTTGACCTTTCAAGGAACTTGCAGCCAAACCTTATCCAAACCATCCTGAAGAAACTGTAAAATTCTAGGAATTCTGAAAAATGCCAAGAAAAATGATGAGAAAAACACCAAGAAATGAAAATCTTCCAGACTCGATAATATATCTTCCTAGATACAGTTTTACGAGCCTGTAACATAGTATTAATCACAGAGTCAGAGAAACCTCTATGATTGAGAATCAAGCGTTCAATCTCCATACCTTCAAATTTAAGGATTTGAGAACCTGATGGAAAAAAGGACCTTGCGATAGAAGGTCTGGTCTTAACGGAAGAGTCCACGGTTGGCAAGTGGCCATCCGGACAAGATCCGCATACCAAAACCTGTGAGGCCATGCTGGAGCCACCAGCAGAATAAACAAACGTTCCTTTAGAATCTTGGAAAAAGAACTATAGGCGGAAAGATATAAGCAGGATGATACTTCCAAGGAAGTGACAATGCATCCACTGCTTCCGCCTGAGGATCCCTGGATCTGGACAGATACCTGGGAAGCTTTTTGTTTAGATGAGAAGCCATCAGATCTATTTCTGGAAGTCCCCATATTTGAACAATCTGAAGAAATACCTCTGGGTGAAGAAACCATTCGCCCGGATGTAGTGTTTGGCGACTGAGATAATCCGCTTCCCAATTGTCTATACCTGGGATATGAACCGCAGAAATTAGACAGGAGCTGGATTCCACCCATACAAGTATTCGAGAGACTTCTTTCATAGCCAGAGGACTGTGAGTTCCTCCTTGATGATTGACATATGCCACGGTTGTGACATCGTCCGTCTAGAAACAAATGAACGACTCTCTCTTTAGAAGAGGCCACGACTGAAGAGCTCTGAAAATTGCACGGAGTTCCAAAAATGTTGATTGGTAATCTCACCTCCTGAGATTCCCAAACCCCTTGTGCTGTCAGAAACCCCCATACAGCTCCCCAACCTGTCAGATTTGCATCTGTTGAGATCACAGTCTAGGTTGGAGGAACAAAAAGAAGCCCCCTGAACTAAACGATGGTGATCTGTCCACCACGTCTGAGTGTCGAACAATCGGTTTTAAAGATATTAATTGATATATCTTTGTATAATCCCTGCACCACTGGTTCAGCATACAGAGCTGAAGAGGTCGCATGTGAAAACGAGCAAAGGGAATCGCGTCCAATGCAGCAGTCATAAGACCTAGAATTTCCATGCATAAGGCTACCGAAGGGAATGATTGAGACTGAAGGTTTCGATAAGCTGAAACCAATTTCAGACGCCTCTTGTCCGTCAGAGACAGAATCAAGAACACTGAATCTATCAGGAAACCTAAAAAGGTTACCCTTGTCTGAAGAATCAAACAAACTTTTTGGTAAATTGATCCTCCAACCATGTTCGTGAAGAAACAACACTTATAAAAGACTGGAAAGGTTCTTTCTAGAGAAAATGAGCAAAGGGAATTGAATCCAATGCTGTGGCCATAAGACCTAAAACTTCTATGCATATATAGCAACTGAAGGAAATAATAGAGAGACTAAAGGTACCGATAGACGGAACCAAATAACATTATCCCTTGTCTGATAGAGACAGTGACACAAACTATCTGGAAACCTAAAAAAGGTGACCCTTGTGTGAGGAATCAAGAGCTTCAGAAAAGAAGATCCTCTAACTATGTCCTGAAGAGTAAGTGAATCATATGAGATTCCGCATCCTCAGAAAATAATCTGAATGAAAACAGAAAAATGAAAATATGCATTTATTGTATCTAATGAAAACAAATAATGCTATCAAAGACCATAAAAAGGCAAAATAGTTTGAATAAAACTCCAAAACCCGGTTCCTCAAAAGAAACTGGAAGAAATACCACAGAAGATTCCAGGTCTGAGCAGCGCTTGAACCCCATGGGTGCCCAGCCATGCTTCAACAGTACCCAAAATATATAGGACAGAAACACAGTTAAAGAAAGTGTTAGCCTTGCTGGAATAAAATCAAAGAAATTTGGACAAAATAAATTTCAAAGAAGCCTTAACCTGCCCCTTACCAGCCAAGCTGGAATACGGCACGTACATCGCAAAATTAGGGAGCTGATTTCGAACTCCAATTATAGACATATTACTTGGGAAAGAACTCAGGAATTCGTTCCTTAATAAGAACAACCAAACTAGTATAAGCTTAAAGTTTTAGTCTTAGAACTCAACCTTGAAGCCCAGAGTAACAGTTAAGAATTGAATCCAATTATAAAACAAATAATTGATTATCTTAGAACAAAGGAAATATGGATTTTTTTTTTTTTTTTAAATTCACAAAATTCTTCTAGCTAAAAAAGCTAAAGACATAGATTAACCCTCATTTGCGAAAATATTCAATAAAATGAAGACACAAATGAAATTATTAGCATGATAGTCCAGTTTAAAGGACCAGCCAATACAGTGGACTTGCATAATCAATAAATGCAAAACAACAAGACAAATGCAACAGCACCTAGTCTAGTAAATGTTGTCCCTTTAACAATGCTAAAATAAATCATAATCTGATACTTGATCTTAAAGTAAACAGAGAAAATGAAGCAATTGCAATATCCAAATAAATCACAGGACCAAGAAAAGTACCTGAAACTAAATAATTTTCCATAAATAAGATACAACTATCTAAAGGAAAATAAATACTATTTTGCTATAGAAAAAATAGCAAAATTAGTAGAATTAGAGATAGCCCCAATAAATTGGAGAACCCTCCAAATTGAGTTTAACTGCTGGTAAAGAATATAGTTTAAAACCTTTGAAGAAGGAATACAAGAAAATTCTCAGCCTATTCCATTCCCTAGTATAGGGAATTGGAAAGAAAACCTCTAAAGAAATAAATAGGCAGAAATAATGTCAGCTAGTCTTAAAGAACTAGTTACCTTAATATCCAAAATAATCAACACCTTTTCAACAAAGAACAAATGTTCTTTAATAATTGAAAAATAATAAAAAAGTAGATTTGTTAGTGTCAATATCTGATGAAGAAAATTTCTGAAAAAATCATCATCAGAGAAGGATAAATCAGTATGTTGTTGGTCATTTGAAACTTCAATAATTAAAAAAGAAGTGAAAAAGACCTAAAAATTTTATTAGAAGGCACGAAGTCAGACAAAGCCTTTAACATAGAATCAGAAAAATATTTCTTATAAGTATTCTAAATATTTCTTGTAAGAAAAGAAAATATATAAAGCATAAATACTAATGGATTCCGCATGTAAAAGTATAACATAATATCTTATTACAAACCATAGCTAAAGATAAACATTTATAACATTTAAAATAAATGAACTTAGCTTTGGTAGAACTGAAACTCAGTTAAGCGTTTTTCCAAAAGTGGCTTCTGATTCAGAGTCCAGTTGAGACATCTTGCAATATGTAATAGAAAAAACAACATATAAAGCAAAATTGATCAAATTCCTTAAATGACAGTTTCAGGAATGGGAAAAAAATGCCAATGAACAAGCTTCTAGCAACCAGAAGCAATAAATAATGAGACTTTAAATATTGTGGAGACAACAATGACGCTCAAATTTTTTAGCGCCAAAAAAGCCGCCCACATTATTTGGCGCCTAAATGCTTTTGGCGCAAAAAATGGCGCCACATCCGGTAACGCCGACATTTTTTGGCGCAAAAACGTCAAAAAAATGACGCAACTTCCGGCGACACGTATGATGCCGGAAATGACAAGAACATTTTTGCGCCAAGAAAGTCCGCGCCAAGAATGACGCAATAAAATGAAGCATTTTCAGCCCCCGCGAGCCTAACAGCCCACAGGAAAAAAAGTCAAATTTTAAGGTAAGAAAAATTTTAATTATTCATATGCATTATCCCAAATATGAAACTGACTGTCTGAAAATAAGGAACGTTGAACATCCTGAACCAAGGCAAATAAATGTTTAAACACATATATTTAGAACTTTATATAAAAGTGCCCAACCATAGCTTAGAGTGTCACAGAAAATAAGACTTACTTACCCCAGGACACTCATCTACATGTAGTAGAAAGCCAAACCAGTACTGAAACGAGAATCAGTAGAGGTAATGGTATATATAAGAGTATATCGTCGATCTGAAAAGGGAGGTAAGAGATGAATCTCTACGACCGATAAAAGAGAACCTATGAAATAGACCCCGTAGAAGGAGATCATTGAATTCAAATAGGCAATACTCTCTTCACATCCCTCTGACATTCACTGCACGCTGAGAGGAAAACCGGGCTCCAACCTGCTGCGGAGCGCATATCAACGTAGAATCGAGCACAAACTTACTTCACCACCTCCACAGGAGGCAAAGTTTGTAAAACTGATTTGTGGGTGTGGTGAGGGGTGTATTTATAGGCATTTTGAGGTTTGGGAAACTTTGCCCCTCCTGGTAGGAATGTATATCCCATACGTCACTAGCTCATGGACTCTTGCTAATTACATGAAAGAAAGAGGTAATAAAAGGCATAATACCCCTTTGCATTAATTATTCAGGTTTTGGATGAAGAACTATTTTGTACTGATAGAAACCCAAAAATAAAGAAATTTACAGCATAATTATTTTTCCTCAACTACTCAACCAGGCAAGGTACCAAATACTGTTAACTTGTGATTCCAAAAGAATGCTTCCAGTAAATGTTCAAAGAAAAAAGCTATGAGAGTTTCAGGAGAGGTAAATCCTGATGTATTTGCCACTGATTGAAAGAAAAGGCAATCTGATTTGATGAGTCAGAAACCTTGACTTTTAGGAAACTAAAACGGAGGTCTATTTTCATTGACTAAAACAATTTGGAGTCAAATCCTGTTTAGCACCACTGACCCCTCTTCTAATAGCAGAATGGACAGAAATAAGTACTCATTTTAATCATCTTAAAGGTGACTCTTTACAAAAAAAATTCCATTCTTGGTAATTGTCAATTTCAAAATTTAAACAATATAGGGTTCTTAATATGTACTATATAGGAATATGAGACAAGAAATAGAAATTGCTGTCCAACACACACAATATACAGTTTCTTATCATTGCACATAGCATTGTTGCACATGATACACAATGTTTTGCGACATAATAGTTTTATTGTGGGCTGATGACAACAAAAAATGCACAAATAAGTCTATTCTAAACAAATAAACTGTACAATATACTGCCTAAAAAAAAAGATGCATAATTAATAAAGTTTTACATTTCGAAGCAGCTCTCCCTTGGGCGTCTAGCTCTTCCATCTAAGAATGGGACTAACCATTAGATTTATGCTACTTATGTTATAGAGTGGCACCAAAATGTAAAAGGACTCACAGTTTCAAGATGCTACGTCTTCCATCTAGAAGTGAGGAAGTGAAGAGAACAATGGCTCATATGGATTTTAATGGTTGGCGCCAAGTTAATATGTGGGTGGCATTTATGACTCCTGAGTTATTAACCATTGGGAAGCTTTGGAAAGCACCTGTTAACCAGCCTTAAAGGAAAGGCATAGTCTACACCAATTTCAGCCTGCCCAGGAGGAGGTGGGTATGTGGAATATTATCTATCTCAATCATCACCCAAGAACAACACCTGTTAAAAAACAAAGAGTCAAAGGACTTTAGACATGGCCATTCTGTGAAAAACAGAAGAATGGAGGGTATTAGAAAGGTTAATCACATTTAAGGTGGGAAGAAGGAAAACTAATATTTATGACCATTCCCTTCCTTATGAAGGGGATCTCCTACTTGTATTACCTAGGGTGAGCCAAGATAAACATATTGTACCGTACAGAAAATCTAGCAAAGGATCAGTACAGAGTATTCAAATTCTAGTAGAAAGGCCTTTTCTTTCATAAGATAGTTAGAGTTCAAGAGCCATCACATGTGGGATTAAACTTCAGCCCACTAGATAGCGGCAAAATCCCTCAGTAATTTTTTTGCCCCCAATAAGCAGTGACGTGAAACTTGAAGAGATGATCTTCACGTTGTTTGACAGGTGTACTAATTGATTTGAGACCCATTTCATCCCTCAGAGAACCTACAAAAAAATGCAGAGTGGTAGCCAGGAGTTGATCCAGACAGTGATTATCTTATCCCGGTGCAGAGATAAAATATGGGCATGCCCACTAATCCCCGGTCTACAGTGTGTTGCTCCTTCTTATAACTTTACAAATTCTTGACACTGTGCTTGAACTGGCTCGAATAGGCCTCTCTCAGAACATCATGCTGGCTTTTTAGAAGGATGGTCTGATCATTTAAGCCCTTCCCAAAAATGTTTGCTTTGTAAGGATATATTTGTGTACCCCCACTCAGTTATGCCATTTATGCACCTAGTCCATGTCTAATTCACAACAGGGTCATGCAGCATTGCATTTGCAGCAGGGTGCTCACATATTTACAACCCATTGGGGTTATCCCTAAGGCAGCTCTTCTGATCTGTCCTCTAATTTGAAGAAATAGATCTACTCTAAAATTTCAGAACTTATGGCTGTCATACCTCTATCAGTTAAAACCCAGACGCTTGCAAGGGGCAGAAGGGAATCCTTCACAGGTATTCGGCTCATCAGGGACATCCCTCAGGAGTGACCCATCTAGATACCATGTACAGTGGAAAAAGAAATGTCCTCTTCTGAGGACGGTTATTTAGAAACCCAGGACCACCCTGATGAAGCAGAAGTGTTCTTTAATTTTAGGTTGGTGCACATATATGCTCTCCTGCGGGAAGTTTTTATAGCCTTGGAGGTTGAAGATCATCCAGCTACAGACTATTTGATAAAAAGATTGATAAAGTCTTTGAAGAGAGCAATCTACCTTCCTTGTATCTTATTTGGTTTCTGACCTAATATGGCAGGGATTAGTTAGCAGGAACAGGGGTAGAGAGCTTTTTGGGAGGGATCTGGGAAGGTTAGAGGGTAATCCTACACTAAGGAAAATAATAATTAAAAAGAAAGGTGTAAAACTGCATACTGGCAGACAGTCTGCCAGTACTTAAGATGGGATGACCAGTGGGGGTGGGGTGGGTAGAGAGCAGTTTGAGAGGGATCAGGGGGTGGGAAGTGTCAGGTGGGAGGCTAAACTCTGCACTAAAGCTAAAATTAACCTTAAAAGCTACCTAATTAACCCCTTCACTGCTGGGAATAATAAGTGTGGTGCACAGCTGCAATTAGGGCCTTCTAATTAGCAAAAACCAATGGCAAAGCCATGTATGTCTGCTATTTCTGAACAAAGGGGATCCCAGAGAAGCTTTTACAATTATTTGTGCCCTGATTGCACAAGCAGTATGTAAATAATTTCAGTGAAAAACCCAAAGTTTGTGAAAAAGTTAACTTTTTTTTCCTTCTATTTAATCACATTTGGCGGTGAAATGGTGGCATGAAATATACCAAAATGGGTCTAGATCAATACTTTGGGTTGTCTACTAAAAAAATAATATATAGCTTTGATAGGTAAATAATAAAAATCAAGGCTCTATTTCTGTTTAAATATAGTGATGGCAAAAATGCTCTGGTCTTTTGGGGAAGTCTTATTCTTAACTGCCCGGTCCTTAAAGTGAAGGTAAATTTTGATGAATGAAAGCCCGGTTTTTAAAAATACTATTAAAAACAGGGGCACTTTCATTCATTAAAGTTTAGAAAGCAGCCGTTTTGTTTATAAACTTACCTTTCTTCTTTTCACAGCCGGAGCAGCTTCCCCTGCCTGGAGATCCTCTCTTCACACGTCAGCAATGACTAATCCGGCTTCCTCCAATCATGGCATGACCTCAGGCAATGACTCCCCTGGGGGGAAAGCCGTGATTGGAGGAAGCCGGATTAGTCATTGCTGACGTGTGAAGAGAGGATCTCCAGGCAGGGGAAGCTGCTCCGGCTGTGAAAAGAAAGGTACGTTTTTAAACAAAACGGCTGCTTTCTAAACTTTGATGAATTAAAGTGCCCCTGTTTTTAATAGTATTTTTAAACACCGGGCTTTCATTCATCAAAGTTTACCTTCACTTTAAGGGGTTAAAGTCATTTTATGATTTTAACCCTTTACAAGTATTAGTGAAGCTTTGCATCTTTACACCGGGCACCGCCATCTTGGGGTTTATATTTGTTATTTAACTTTTAAACTGTGGAAAATCTGCAAAAAAATTAATATACCTGCTCTCTATTATTTAAACTAAACTGAAATGCAAGGTACAAAAAGCAGATCTGTGTGCACTGCTGATAGGGGTGATGAGATATAAAGCAAACTTAATAAAGTTCATATTAACAAACAAAAAAGTCTAAGGAATTTAGCCGATTATAAGGAGAATAAAATATTCGATTTCAAAACTCAACATCAAAATCAAAGTAATAGCTTAGAGTCAGATAATAAATCTGAATAAAGTCCATAATAAACCTAACAATAGATTTAAGAAAAATACGGAACATGATAATAGTGCTCACAACAGGAGAATACTTCTGAAAAGAAGCATATTTACATATTGGCTATGTTTTTAACCTGCCATTTCTATGGCTGATGTTGCTGCTGTTACAACTTTTTTGTTTGGACAGTTTAGTTATCAGATCTTGAATTGTCTAAGCATTGTTCTTTTACTTCAACATGCTAATCATTTCATTTATGATGCTATATTTAATGTCATTTTAATTTTCAAGATGGTGACTACAGTGACTATTCTGCCTTTCTGTTTAGCAAGATTATTTCATGTCCACAATAGACTTACAGGACGCTTATTTTCCAATCTTTCAGACCACTATTGTTTTCTGAGATTCTCTTTTCTAGATAAGCAATAACAATTTGTCGCTCGACCTTTTGGGCTAGCGGCAGCTCAGAGATTCTTTTCAAAGATTCTTGGTGCCCTTCTATCTGTATTCAGAGAGCAGGGTATTGCGGTGTTTCTTTATTTGGATGATATTTGGTACTAGCTTTAATCTTTTCATTCAGCAAAATCTCACTTGAAACAACTAGTGTGGTTTCTTCAAGACATGGTTGGAGGATCAATTTACAATAGTGTTTCTTGATTCCTTAGACAAGGGTCACCTTTTTAGGCTTCCAGATACATTTTAGTGTCTGATTCTCTCTCTGATAGACTAGAGACAAATGAAGTTAATTTTAATTTGTATAAACCTTCGGTCTCTATTTTTTTCCTTCAGTGGTTATGTGCATGGAAGTTTTTGGTCTCATGACAGCAGCATCAGGTGCAATCCTCTTTGCTAGTTTTCATTTGGGGCCTCTAAAGCTTTGCATGTTGCACCATAGGTGCAAGGATTATTTTCAGTTATTACAACTGATATAGTTAAATCCCAACACTTTTTTCTCTCTGTTTTGGTGGTTGGACTATCACCTTATTGTTCTGGGTGCCTCATTTGTTCGTCCCTACCTAGACTGTATTCTCAACAGATGCAAGTTCTTCAGGTGGGGGAGCGGTCTGCGAGTCTGACAGCACTAGGGGTTTGGAAACCTCAGAAGTCGAGATTACCAATCAATATTTTAGAACTCCATGCTATTTTCAGGGCTCTTCAGGCATGGCTTCTTTTAAAGAGACAACTTTTACATTTGTTTTTTAAACAGACGATATCACAACAGTGGCATTTGTCAATCAAGGAGGGACTTGCAGTCCTTCAGTTATGGAGAAAAAATCTTGGATACGCTCTTGAACAGAATTCAATTCTTGTCTAAATTTCTGCGATTCATATCTCAGGTGTGGACAATTGGGAAGGGGATTATCACAGCCGTCAGACTTTATATCTGGGGGAGTGCTCTCCATCCAGATGTGTTTTTTTTATCTTGTACAGATGTGGGGTCTTCCAGAAATAGATTTGATGGTCTCTGGTCTAAACAAGACGTTTTCCAGATTCTTTTCCAGGTCCTCAGGCGGACATAGTAGATGCTTTAGCAGTTCTTTGGTTTTTACCAACCTGCTTACATTTTTTTCAGCCTATGGTTCTTTTTCCAAGGGTTATCTTCAAGATCAAGATAATAATGGAACAATTTGTATGTGTTTCTGATAGATCCAGCATGGTCTCTCAGGTTTTGGTATACGGACCTTGTAAGGATTTTAAGGCTCGTAAGTCTAATTCGAGGAGATTTTATTTTCAGGTTTGGAAAACCTATATTTCATGATGTTCAACTCATAAATATTCTTGGCATTCTTTTAGAATGCCTAGGATTTTACAGTTTCTTCAGGTTGGTTTGGATTAACGTTTTGTTTGCAAATTCTTTGGAAGAACAAATTTTCTATTCTGTCTTAATTCATAGAAAGATTGCTGAACTTCCTGATATTCACTGTTTTGTTCAGGTTTTAATTCATATTAAACCTGTTTTAAAATCAATTTCTCCCCCTTGGAGTTTCAATTTTGGTTTTGAAGATTTTTCTGGCTTCTCTTTTGAGTTTATGTATTCTGTGGACATTAAATTACTTTCTTGGAAAGTGTTATTTCTTTTGGCTATCTCTTCTGCTTAAAGAGTTTCTGTATTGTCTGCTCTCTCTTGTGAGTGTCTTTATCTGATTTTCCATCAAGATAAAGCTGTTATGCGGACTTCATTAAAAGTTTTGCCTAAAGTTGTGAATTCTAACAACATCAATAAGGAAATGGTTGTTTCTTCTTTGTGTCCTAATTTTAAGAATGCTCTTGTAGGGTCTTTGGATGTGGTAAGAGCTTTGAAATATTATGTTGAGGCTACTTAAGATAACAGAAAACCTTCTAGTTTTTTTTGTTATTTTTTTTCTGTCTCCAGGAAAGGTCAGGTCAGAAAGTCTCTGTTATTTCTCAGGTTTTTTGGTTCAGACGTTTGATTCACAAAGCTTTAGAGAATTACAGCTCATTCTACCAGATCAGTTGCCACTTATTGGGCTTTCAAGAATAAAGCTTCAGTTGATCAACTTTGCAAAGCAGCAACTTGGTCTACTTTGGATACTTTTTCATTTCACCATTTTTTAGGTGTTTGCTTCTTTGGAAGCAGCCTATGGTAGGAAGGTTTTTCTGGCAGTTGTCTCAGCTTGATTCTCATGCCTTTGATTTGTTTTTGTTTTTTTAAATATTTAAAGGGACAGTCAACACCAGAAGTTTTGTTTTTTTAAAAAGGTAGATAATCCCTTTATTACCCATTCCCCAGTTTTCCATAAACAACACAGTTATATAAATACACCTTTTACCTCTGTAATTACCTTGTATCTAAGTCTCTGCAAACTGCCCCCTTATTTCAATTCTTTTGACAGACTTGCATTTTTAGCCAATCAGTTTTGACTCCTAGGAGCTTCACGTGCCTGAGCTCAATGTTATCTATATGAAACACATGAACTAACGCCCTCTAGTGGTAAAAAACTGTCAAAATGCTTTCAGATTAGAGGCGGTCTTCAAGGTCTAAGAAATGAGCATATGACCCTCCTAGGTTTAGCTTTCAACTAAGAATACCAAGAGAACAAAGCAAAATTGGTAATAAAAGTAAATTGGAAAGTTGTTTAAAATTACATGCCCTATCTGAATCATGAAAGTTTTTTTTTTTACTTTACTGTCCCTTTAAGAAAATGTAATTATTGTTTGGGATTTAATTTCTCAGCGGAAATAGCCGTTTTTATTTTTATCCCTCCCTCTCTAATAACTCATGGACTTCTACATCTTGGGTATTATATCCCATACGTCACTAACTCATGGACTCTTGCCACTTACATGAAAGAAAAACATAATTTATGTAAGAAATTACCTGATAAATTAATTGCTTTCATATTGGCAAGAGTCCATGAGCTAATGACGTATGGTATATACATTCCTACCAGCAGGGGAAAAGTTTCCCAAACCTCAAAATGCCTATAAATACACCTCCCACCACACACACAACTCAGTTTAACGAATAGCCAAGTAGTGAGGTGATAAGAAAAAAGGAGTAAAAAAGCATACAAAAAAAAGAACTGGAAAATAATTGTGCTTTTATACCAAAAAAATCAAAACCACCACAAAAAGGGCGGGCCTCATGTAATCTTGCCAATATGAAAGAAATTAATTTATCAGGTAAATTCTTACATAAAACATAATTTATGTAAGAACTTACCTGATAAATTCATTTCTTTCATATTAACAAGAGTCCATGAGCTAGTGACGTATGGGATATACATTCCTACCAGGAGGGGCAAAGTTTCCCAAACCTTAAAATGCCTATAAATACACCCCTCACCACACCCACAAATCAGTTTAACGAATAGCCAAGAAGTGGGGTGATAAGAAAAAAAGTGCGAAGCATATAAAATAAGGAATTGGAATAATTGTGCTTTATACAAAAAAATCATAACCACCACAAAAAAGGGTGGGCCTCATGGACTCTTGTTAATATGAAAGAAATGAATTTATCAGGTAAGTTCTTACATAAATTATGTTTTCTTTCATGTAATTAACAAGAGTCCATGAGCTAGTGACGTATGGGATAATGACTACCCAAGATGTGGATCTTTCCACACAAGAGTCACTAGAGAGGGAGGGATAAAATAAAGACAGCCAATTCCTGCTGAAAATAATCCACACCCAAAATAAAGTTTAACAAAAAACATAAGCAGAAGATTCAAACTGAAACCGCTGCCTGAAGAACTTTTCTACCAAAAACTGCTTCAGAAGAAGAAAATACATCAAAATGGTAGAATTTAGTAAAAGTATGCAAAGAGGACCAAGTTGCTGCTTTGCAGATCTGGTCAACCGAAGCTTCATTCCTAAACGCCCAGGAAGTAGAAACTGACCTAGTAGAATGAGCTGTAATTCTTTGAGGCGGAATTTTACCCGACTCAACATAGGCAAGATGAATTAAAGATTTCAACCAAGATGCCAAAGAAATGGCAGAAGCTTTCTGGCCTTTCCTAGAACCGGAAAAGATAACAAATAGACTAGAAGTCTTACGGAAAGATTTCGTAGCTTCAACATAATATTTCAAAGCTCTAACAACATCCAAAGAATGCAATGATTTCTCCTTAGAATTCTTAGGATTAGGACATAATGAAGGAACCACAATTTCTCTACTAATGTTGTTGGAATTCACAACTTTAGGTAAAAATTCAAAAGAAGTTCGCAACACCGCCTTATCCTGATGAAAAATCAGAAAAGGAGACTCACACGAAAGAGCAGATAATTCAGAAACTCTTCTAGCAGAAGAGATGGCCAAAAGGAACAAAACTTTCCAAGAAAGTAATTTAATGTCCAATGAATGCATAGGTTCAACGGAGGAGCTTGAAGAGCTCCCAGAACCAAATTCAAACTCCATGGAGGAGAAATTGACTTAATGACAGGTTTTATACGAACCAAAGCTTGTACAAAACAATGAATATCAGGAAGAATAGCAATCTTTCTGTGAAAAAGAACAGAAAGAGCGGAGATTTGTCCTTTCAAAGAACTCGCGGACAAACCCTTATCTAAACCATCCTGAAGAAACTGTAAAATTCTCGGTATTCTAAAAGAATGCCAAGAAAAATGATGAGAAAGACACCAAGAAATATAAGTCTTCCAGACTCTATAATATATCTCTCGAGATACAGATTTACGAGCCTGTAACATAGTATTAATCACGGAGTCAGAGAAACCTCTATGACCAAGAATCAAGCGTTCAATCTCCATACCTTTAAATTTAAGGATTTCAGATCCGGATGGAAAAAAGGACCTTGTGACAGAAGGTCTGGTCTTAACGGAAGAGTCCATGGTTGGCAAGATGCCATCCGGACAAGATCCGCATACCAAAACCTGTGAGGCCATGCCGGAGCTATTAGCAGAACAAACGAGCATTCCCTCAGAATCTTGGAGATTACTCTTGGAAGAAGAACTAGAGGCGGAAAGATATAGGCAGGATGATACTTCCAAGGAAGTGATAATGCATCCACTGCCTCCGCCTGAGGATCCCGGGATCTGGACAGATACCTGGGAAGTTTCTTGTTTAGATGAGAGGCCATCAGATCTATCTCTGGGAGCCCCCACATTTGAACAATCTGAAGAAATACCTCTGGGTGAAGAGACCATTCGCCCGGATGCAACGTTTGGCGACTGAGATAATCCGCTTCCCAATTGTCTACACCTGGGATATGAACCGCAGAGATTAGACAGGAGCTGGATTCCGCCCAAACCAAAATTCGAGATACTTCTTTCATAGCCAGAGGACTGTGAGTCCCTCCTTGATGATTGATGTATGCCACAGTTGTGACATTGTCTGTCTGAAAACAAATGAACGATTCTCTCTTCAGAAGAGGCCAAAACTGAAGAGCTCTGAAAACTGCACGGAGTTCCAAGATATTGATCGGTAATCTCACCTCCTGAGATTCCCAAACTCCTTGTGCCGTCAGAGATCCCCACACAGCTCCCCAACCTGTGAGACTTGCATCTGTTGAAATTACAGTCCAGGTCGGAAGAACAAAAGAAGCCCCCTGAATCAAACGATGGTGATCTGTCCACCACGTTAGAGAGTGCCGAACAATCGGTTTTAAAGATATTAATTGATATATCTTCGTGTAATCCCTGCACCATTGGTTCAGCATACAGAGCTGAAGAGGTCGCATGTGAAAACGAGCAAAGGGGATCGCGTCCGATGCAGCAGTCATAAGACCTAGAATTTCCATGCATAAGGCTACCGAAGGGAATGATTGAGACTGAAGGTTTCGACAGGCTGTAATCAATTTTAGACGTCTCTTGTCTGTTAAAGACAAAGTCATGGACACTGAATCTATCTAGAAACCCAGAAAGGTTACCCTTGTTTGAGGAATCAAAGAACTTTTTGGTAAATTGATCCTCCAACCATGATCTTGAAGAAACAACACAAGTCGATTCGTATGAGACTCTGCTAAATGTAAAGACGGAGCAAGTACCAAGATATCGTCCAAATAAGGAAATACCACAATACCCTGTTCTCTGATTACAGACAGAAGGGCACCGAGAATCTTTGTGAAAATTCTTGGAGCTGTAGCAAGGCCAAACGGTAGAGCCACAAATTGGTAATGCTTGTCTAGAAAAGAGAATCTCAGGAACTGATAATGATCTGGATGAATCGGAATATGCAGATATGCATCCTGTAAATCTATTGTGGACATATAATTCCCTTGCTGAACAAAAGGCAATATAGTCCTTACAGTTACCATCTTGAACGTTGGTATCCTTACATAACGATTCAATAATTTTAGATCCAGAACTGGTCTGAAGGAATTCTCCTTCTTTGGTACAATGAAGAGATTTGAATAAAACCCCATCCCCTGTTCCGGAACTGGAACTGGCATAATTACTCCAGCCAACTCTAGATCTGAAACACAATTCAGAAATGCTTGAGCTTTCACTGGATTTACTGGGACATGGGAAAGAAAAAATCTCTTTGCAGGAGGTCTCATCTTGAAACCAATTCTGTACCCTTCTGAAACAATGTTCTGAATCCAAAGATTGTGAACAGAATTGATCCAAATTTCTTTGAAAAAACGTAACCTGCCCCCTACCAGCTGAACTGGAATGAGGGCCGTACCTTCATGTGAACTTAGAAGCAGGCTTTGCCTTTCTAGCAGGCTTGGATTTATTCCAGACTGGAGATGGTTTCCAAACTGAAACTGCTCCTGAGGACGAAGGATCAGGCTTTTGTTCTTTGTTGAAACGAAAGGAACGAAAACGATTGTTAGCCCTGTTTTTACCTTTAGACTTTTTATCCTGTGGTAAAAAAGTTCCTTTCCCACCAGTAACAGTTGAAATAATAGAATCCAACTGAGAACCAAATAATTTGTTTCCCTGGAAAGAAATGGAAAGTAGAGTTGATTTAGAAGCCATATCAGCATTCCAAGTCTTAAGCCATAAAGCTCTTCTGGCTAAGATAGCCAGAGACATAAATCTAACAACTCTAATAATATCAAAAATGGCATCACAGATGAAATTATTAGCATGCTGGAGAAGAATAATAATATCATGAGAATCACGATTTGTTACTTGTTGCGCTAGAGTTTCCAACCAAAAAGTTGAAGCTGCAGCAACATCAGCCAATGATATAGCAGGTCTAAGAAGATTACCTGAACATAGATAAGCTTTTCTTAGAAAAGATTCAATTTTTCTATCTAAAGGATCCTTAAACGAGGTACCATCTGACGTAGGAATGGTAGTACGTTTAGCAAGGGTAGAAATAGCCCCATCAACTTTAGGGATTTTGTCCCAAAATTCTAACCTGTCAGGCGGAACAGGATATAATTGCTTAAAACGTTTAGAAGGAGTAAATGAATTACCCAATTTATCCCATTCCTTAGCAATTACTGCAGAAATAGCATTAGGAACAGGAAAGACTTCTGGAATAACCGCAGGAGCTTTAAAAACCTTATCTAAACGTATAGAATTAGTATCAAGAGGACTAGAATCCTCTATTTCTAAAGCAATTAGTACTTCTTTAAGTAAAGAGCGAATAAATTCCATCTTAAATAAATATGAAGATTTATCAGCATCAATCTCTGAGACAGAATCCTCTGAACCAGAAGAGTCCAAAGAATCAGAATGATGGTGTTCATTTAAAAATTCATCTGTAGAGAGAGAAGATTTAAAAGACTTTTTACGTTTACTAGAAGGAGAAATAACAGACAAAGCCTTCTTTATGGATTCAGAAACAAAATCTCTTATGTTATCAGGAACATTCTGCACCTTAGATGTTGAGGGAACTGCAACAGGCAATGGTACATCACTAAAGGAAATATTATCTGCTTTAACAAGTTTGTCATGACAATTATTACAAACAACAGCTGGAGGAATAGCTACCAAAAGTTTACAGCAGATACACTTAGCTTTGGTAGATCCAGCAGGCAGAGGTTTTCCTGTAGTATCTTCTGGCTCAGATGCAACGTGAGACATCTTGCAATATGTAAGAGAAAAAACAACATATAAAGCAAAATAGATCAAATTCCTTATAAGACAGTTTCAGGAATGGGAAAAAAATGCCAAACATCAAGCTTCTAGCAACCAGAAGCAAATGAAAAATGAGACTGAAATAATGTGGAGACAAAAGCGACGCCCATATTTTTTGGCGCCAAATAAGACGCCCACATTATTTGGCGCCTAAATGCTTTTGGCGCCAAAAATGACGCCACATCCGGAACGCCGACATTTTTGGCGCAAAATAACGTCAAAAATGACGCAACTTCCGGCGACACGTATGACGGCGGAAACGGAAAAGAATTTTTGCGCCAAAAAAGTCCGCGCCAAGAATGACGCAATAAAATGAAGCATTTTCAGCCCCCGCGAGCCTAACAGCCCACAGGGAAAAAAGTCAAATTTTTGAGGTAAGAAAAAATATGATAATTTAAAGCATAATCCCAAATATGAAACTGACTGTCTGGAAATAAGGAAAGTTGAACATTCTGAGTCAAGGCAAATAAATGTTTGAATACATATATTTAGAACTTTATAAATAAAGTGCCCAACCATAGCTTAGAGTGTCACAGAAAATAAGACTTACTTACCCCAGGACACTCATCTACATGTTTGTAGAAAGCCAAACCAGTACTGAAACGAGAATCAGTAGAGGAAATGGTAAATATAAGAGTATATCGTCGATCTGAAAAGGGAGGTAAGAGATGAATCTCTACGACCGATAACAGAGAACCTTATGAAATAGACCCTGTAGAAGGAGATCACTGCATTCAATAGGCAATACTCTCCTCACATCCCTCTGACATTCACTGCACGCTGAGAGGAAAACCGGGCTCCAACTTGCTGCGGAGCGCATATCAACGTAGAATCTAGCACAAACTTACTTCACCACCTCCCTTGGAGGCAAAGTTTGTAAAACTGATTTGTGGGTGTGGTGAGGGGTGTATTTATAGGCATTTTAAGGTTTGGGAAACTTTGCCCCTCCTGGTAGGAATGTATATCCCATACGTCACTAGCTCATGGACTCTTGTTAATTACATGAAAGAAATTATGTTTTCTTTCATGTAATTGGCAAGAGTCCATGAGCTAGTGACGTATTGAATAGAAATACCCAAGATGTGGAAGTCCACAGAAAAGTCACTAGCGAGGGAGGGATAAAATAAAAACAGATATTTATGCTGACAAAAATTAAATCCATTCAAAAAAATAAGTCTTTCTTATAAATTTCAAGAAAAACAGAATTTATGTTTACCTGATAAATTACTTTCTCCAACGGTGTGTCCGGTCCACGGCGTCATCCTTACTTGTGGGATATTCTCTTCCCCAACAGGAAATGGCAAAGAGCCCAGCAAAGCTGGTCACATGATCCCTCCTAGGCTCCGCCTACCCCAGTCATTCGACCGACGTTAAGGAGGAATATTTGCATAGGAGAAACCATATGGTACCGTGGTGACTGTAGTTAAAGAAAATAAAATATCAGACCTGATTAAAAAAACCAGGGCGGGCCGTGGACCGGACACACCGTTGGAGAAAGTAATTTATCAGGTAAACATAAATTCTGTTTTCTCCAACATAGGTGTGTCCGGTCCACGGCGTCATCCTTACTTGTGGGAACCAATACCAAAGCTTTAGGACACGGATGAAGGGAGGGAGCAAATCAGGTCACCTAAATGGAAGGCACCACGGCTTGCAAAACCTTTCTCCCAAAAATAGCCTCAGAAGAAGCAAAAGTATCAAACTTGTAAAATTTGGTAAAAGTGTGCAGTGAAGACCAAGTCGCTGCCCTACATATCTGATCAACAGAAGCCTCGTTCTTGAAGGCCCATGTGGAAGCCACAGCCCTAGTGGAATGAGCTGTGATTCTTTCGGGAGGCTGCCGTCCGGCAGTCTCGTAAG
This sequence comes from Bombina bombina, assembly GCF_027579735.1. Taxonomy (NCBI): domain Eukaryota; kingdom Metazoa; phylum Chordata; class Amphibia; order Anura; family Bombinatoridae; genus Bombina; species Bombina bombina. The sequence continues at coordinate 500,523,764 of NC_069504.1, forward strand.
CCAATCTGATGATGCTTTTAATCCAAAAAGAGAGAGAGGTAGAAGTTGCTTTTTGACCTCTCCTTTTACCGGAATAAACAACAAACAAGGAAGATGTTTGTCTAAAATCCTTTGTAGCATCTAAATAGAATTTTAGAGCGCGAACAACATCCAAATTGTGCAACAAACGTTCCTTCTTCGAAACTGGTTTCGGACACAGAGAAGGTACGATAATCTCCTGGTTAATGTTTTTGTTAGAAACAACTTTTGGAAGAAAACCAGGTTTAGTACGTAAAACCACCTTATCTGCATGGAACACCAGATAAGGAGGAGAACACTGCAGAGCAGATAATTCTGAAACTCTTCTAGCAGAAGAAATTGCAACTAAAAACAAAACTTTCCAAGATAATAACTTAATATCAACGGAATGCAAGGGTTCAAACGGAACCCCCTGAAGAACTGAAATAACTAAATTGAGACTCCAAGGAGGAGTCAAAGGTTTGTAAACAGGCTTAATTCTAACCAGAGCCTGAACAAAAGCTTGAACATCTGGCACAGCGGCCAGCTTTTTGTGAAGTAACACAGACAAGGCAGAAATCTGTCCCTTCAGGGAACTTGCAGATAAACCTTTTTCCAATCCTTCTTGAAGGAAGGATAGAATCCTAGGAATCTTAACCTTGTCCCAAGGGAATCCTTTAGATTCACACCAACAGATATATTTTTTCCAAATTTTGTGGTAAATCTTTCTAGTTACAGGCTTTCTGGCCTGAACAAGAGTATCGATAACAGGATCTGAGAACCCTCGCTTCGATAAGATCAAGCGTTCAATCTCCAAGCAGTCAGCTGGAGTGAAACCAGATTCGGATGTTCGAACGGACCCTGAACAAGAAGGTCTCGTCTCAAAGGTAGCTTCCAAGGTGGAGCCGATGACATATTCACCAGATCTGCATACCAAGTCCTGCGTGGCCACGCAGGAGCTATCAAGATCACCGACGCCCTCTCCTGATTGATCCTGGCTACCAGCCTGGGGATGAGAGGAAACGGCGGGAACACATAAGCTAGTTTGAAGGTCCAAGGTGCTACTAGTGCATCCACTAGAGCCGCCTTGGGATCCCTGGATCTGGACCCGTAGCAAGGAACTTTGAAGTTCTGACGAGAGGCCATCAGATCCATGTCTGGAATGCCCCACAGCTGAGTGACTTGGGCAAAGATTTCCGGATGGAGTTCCCACTCCCCCGGATGCAATGTCTGACGACTCAGAAAATCCGCTTCCCAATTTTCCACTCCTGGGATGTGGATAGCAGACAGGTGGCAGGAGTGAAACTCCGCCCATAGAATGATTTTGGTCACTTCTTCCATCGCCAGGGAACTCCTTGTTCCCCCCTGATGGTTGATGTACGCAACAGTTGTCATGTTGTCTGATTGAAACCGTATGAACTTGGCCCTCGCTAGCTGAGGCCAAGCCTTGAGAGCATTGAATATCGCTCTCAGTTCCAGAATATTTATCGGTAGAAGAGATTCTTCCCAAGACCAAAGACCCTGAGCTTTCAGGGATCCCCAGACCGCGCCCCAGCCCATCAGACTGGCGTCGGTCGTGACAATGACCCACTCTGGTCTGCGGAATGTCATCCCTCGTGACAGGTTGTCCAGGGACAGCCACCAACGGAGTGAGTCTCTGGTCCTCTGATTTACTTGTATCTTCGGAGACAAGTCTGTATAGTCCCCATTCCACTGACTGAGCATGCACAGTTGTAATGGTCTTAGATGAATGCGTGCAAAAGGAACTATGTCCATTGCCGCTACCATCAACCCGATCACTTCCATGCACTGAGCTATGGAAGGAAGAGGAACGGAATGAAGTATCCGACAAGAGTCTAGAAGTTTTGTTTTTCTGGCCTCTGTCAGAAAAATCCTCATTTCTAAGGAGTCTATTATGGTTCCCAAGAAGGGAACCCTTGTTGACGGAGATAGAGAACTCTTTTCCACGTTCACTTTCCATCCGTGAGATCTGAGAAAGGCCAGGACAATGTCCGTGTGAGCCTTTGCTTGAGGAAGGGACGACGCTTGAATCAGAATGTCGTCCAAGTAAGGTACTACAGCAATGCCCCTTGGTCTTAGCACAGCTAGAAGGGACCCTAGTACCTTTGTGAAAATCCTTGGAGCAGTGGCTAATCCGAAAGGAAGCGCCACGAACTGGTAATGTTTGTCCAGGAATGCGAACCTAGGGAACCGATGATGTTCCTTGTGGATAGGAATATGTAGATACGCATCCTTTAAATCCACCGTGGTCATGAATTGACCTTCCTGGATAGAAGGAAGAATAGTTCGAATGGTTTCCATCTTGAACGATGGAACCTTGAGAAACTTGTTTAAGATCTTGAGATCTAAGATTGGTCTGAACGTTCCCTCTTTCTTGGGAACTATAAACAGATTGGAGTAGAACCCCATCCCTTGTTCTCTTAATGGAACAGGATGAATCACTCCCATTTTTAACAGGTCTTCTACACAATGTAAGAATGCCTGTCTTTTTATGTGGTCTGAAGACAACTGAGACCTGTGGAACCTCCCCCTTGGGGGAAGTCCCTTGAATTCCAGAAGATAACCTTGGGAGACTATTTCTAGCGCCCAAGGATCCAGAACATCTCTTGCCCAAGCCTGAGCGAAGAGAGAGAGAGTCTGCCCCCCACCAGATCCGGTCCCGGATCGGGGGCCAACATTTCATGCTGTCTTGGTAGCAGTGGCAGGTTTCTTGGCCTGCTTTCCCTTGTTCCAGCCTTGCATTGGTCTCCAAGCTGGCTTGGCTTGAGAAGAATTACCCTCTTGCTTAGAGGACGTAGCACCTTGGGCTGGTCCGTTTCTACGAAAGGGACGAAAATTAGGTTTATTTTTTGCCTTGAAAGGCCGATCCTGAGGAAGGGCGTGGCCCTTACCCCCAGTGATATCAGAGATAATCTCTTTCAAGTCAGGGCCAAACAGCGTTTTCCCCTTGAAAGGAATGTTAAGTAGCTTGTTCTTGGAAGACGCATCAGCCGACCAAGATTTCAACCAAAGCGCTCTGCGCGCCACAATAGCAAACCCAGAATTCTTAGCCGCTAACCTAGCCAATTGCAAAGTGGCGTCTAGGGTGAAAGAATTAGCCAATTTGAAAGCATTGATTCTGTCCATAATCTCCTCAAAAGGAGGAGAATCACTATTGACCGCCTTTATCAGCTCATCGAACCAGAAACATGCGGCTGTAGCGACAAGGACAATGCATGAAATTGGTTGTAGAAGGTAACCCTGCTGAACAAACATCTTTTTAAGCAAACCTTCTAATTTTTTATCCATAGGATCTTTGAAAGCACAACTATCCATTTTACATAGTTTCTCTGGGATGACCAACTTGTCACAATCATCCAGAGTGGATAATACCTCCTTAAGCAGAATGCGGAGATGTTCCAACTTAAATTTAAATGCAATCACATCAGGTTCAGCTTGTTGAGAAATGTTCCCTGAATCAGTAATTTCTCCCTCAGACAAAACCTCCCTGGCCCCATCAGACTGGGTTAGGGGCCCTTCAGAAATATTATTATCAGCGTCGTCATGCTCTTCAGTATCTAAAACAGAGCAGTCGCGCTTACGCTGATAAGTGTTCATTTTGGCTAAAATGTTTTTGACAGAATTATCCATTACAGCCGTTAATTGTTGCATAGTAAGGAGTATTGGCGCGCTAGATGTACTAGGGGCCTCCTGAGTGGGCAAGACTCGTGTAGACGAAGGAGGGAATGATGCAGTACCATGCTTACTCCCCTCACTTGAGGAATCATCTTGGGCATCATTGTCATTGTCACATAAATCACATTTATTTAAATGAATAGGAATTCTGGCTTCCTCACATTCAGAACACAGTCTATCTGGTAGTTCAGACATGTTAAACAGGCATAAACTTGATAACAAAGTACAAAAAACGTTTTAAAATAAAACCGTTACTGTCACTTTAAATTTTAAACTGAACACACTTTATTACTGCAATTGCGAAAAAACATGAAGGAATTGTTCAAAATTCACCAAACTTTCACCACAGTGTCTTAAAGCCTTAAAAGTATTGCACACCAAATTTGGAAGCTTTAACCCTTAAAATAACGGAACCGGAGCCGTTTTGAACTTTAACCCCTTTACAGTCCCTGGTATCTGCTTTGCTGAGACCCAACCAAGCCCCAAGGGGAATACGATACCAAATGACGCCTTCAGAAAGTCTTTTCTAAGTATCAGAGCTCCTCTCACATGCGACTGCATGCCATGCCTCTCAAAAACAAGTGCGCAACACCGGCGCGAAAATGAGGCTCTGCCTATGCTTTGGGAAAGCCCCTAAAGAATAAGGTGTCTAAAACAGTGCCTGCCGATATTATTATATCAAAATACCCAGATAAAATGATTCCTCAAGGCTAAATATGTGTTAATAATCAATCGATTTAGCCCAGAAAAAGTCTACAGTCTTAATAAGCCCTTTTTGAAGCCCTTATTTACGATCGTAATAAACATGGCTTACCGGATCCCATAGGGAAAATGACAGCTTCCAGCATTACATCGTCTTGTTAGAATGTGTCATACCTCAAGCAGCAAGAGACTGCTCACTGTTCCCCCAACTGAAGTTAATTGCTCTCAACAGTCCTGTGTGGAACAGCCATGGATTTTAGTGACGGTTGCTAAAATCATTTTCCTCATACAAACAGAAATCTTCATCTCTTTTCTGTTTCTGAGTAAATAGTACATACCAGCACTATTTCAAAATAACAAACTCTTGATTGAATAATAAAAACTACAGTTAAACACTAAAAAACTCTAAGCCATCTCCGTGGAGATGTTGCCTGTACAACGGCAAAGAGAATGACTGGGGTAGGCGGAGCCTAGGAGGGATCATGTGACCAGCTTTGCTGGGCTCTTTGCCATTTCCTGTTGGGGAAGAGAATATCCCACAAGTAAGGATGACGCCGTGGACCGGACACACCTATGTTGGAGAAAAAACTTAAATCTTAAGCAGAAGAATCAGACAGCTGTCTGAAGAACTTTTCTACCAAAGACTGCTTCAGAAGAAGCAAATATGTCAAAATGGTAAAATGTAGTAAATGTATGCAAAGAAGAACAAGTTGCTGCTTTGCAAAGCTGATCAACCGAAGCTTCATTCTTAAAAGCCCAAGAAGTGGAGACTGATCTAGTAGAATGAGCTGTAATTCTCTGAGGCAGAGACTGTCCCGCCCCCAAATAAGCCTTGTGAATCAAAAGCTTTAACCAAGATGCCAAATAAATGGCAGAGGCTTTCTGACCTTTCCTAGGACCAGAAAAATCAACAGACTAGAAGTCTTTCAGAAATCCTTAGTAGCTTCGACATTGTATTTCAAAGCTTTTACAACATCCAAAGAATGTAAAGATCTTTCAAGAGTATTCTTAGGATTAGGACACAAAGAAGGAACAACAATTTCTCTACTATTGTTGCTAGAATTCACAACCTTAGGAAGAAATTTAAACGAAGTCCGTAAAACAGCTTTATCCTGATGGAAAATCAGAAAAGGAGACTCACAAGAGAGTGCAAACGATTCAGAAACTCTTCTAGCTGAAGAGATAGCCAAAAGGAACAACACTTTTCAAGAAAGTAGTTTAATATCCAAAGAATGCATAGGCTCAAAAGGAGGCACCTGCAAAGCCTTTAAAACCAAATTAAGACTCCAAGGAAGAGAAATTGATTTAATAACAGGCTTAATACGAACCAAAGCCTGTACAAAACAGTGAATGTCAGGAAGATTAGCAATCTTTCTATGAAATAAAAAAGAAAGAGCAGAGATTTGACCTTTCAAAGTAGTACTTGCAGACAAACCTTAATCCAAACCATCCTGAAGAAACTGTAAAATTCTAGGAATTCTAAAAGAATGGCAAGAGAATTTATGAGAAGAACACCATGAAATATAGGTTTTCCAAACCCGATAATAAATCTTCCTTGAAACAGACTTACGAGCCTGTAGCATAGTATTAATCACTGAGTCAGAGAAACCTCTATGACTAAGCACTAAGCGTTCAATTTCCATACCTTCAAATTTAGCAATTTGAGATTCTGATGGAAAAACGGCCCTTGAGACAGAAGGTCTGGTCTTAAAGGAAGTGGCCAAAGTTGGCAACTTGACACCCGGACAAGATCCGCAAACCAAAATCTGTGAGGCCATGCTGGTGCTATCAGAAACACATGCGATTGTTCCATTATGATCTTGGAGATCACCCTTGGAAGAAGAACTAGAGGCGGAAAAATGTAAGCAAGTTGGTAAAACCAAGGAACTGCTAACGCATCCACCATCTCTGCCTGAGGATCCCTGGACCTGGAAAGATACCTGGGAATTTTTTTGCCCAGGGTCCAGTCAATATTAAAGATGGCCCTGCCTCTAAGTCTATTGTGGACATGTAATGACCTTGCTGAACAAAAGGCAGAATAGTCCTTAGTCACCATCTTGAATGTTGGGACCCTTACAAAGTGATTCAAAAACTTCAGATCCAGAACTGGTCTGAATGAATTTACCTTCTTCGGGACAATGAATAGATTTGAATAAAAACCCAGACCCTGTTCCAGAAGTGGAACTGGAACAATTATCCCTCAAAGCTCCAGATCTGAAACACACTTCAGAAAGGCCTGAGCTTTCACAGGATTTGTTGGAATGTGAGAGAGAAAAAAAATCTTCTCACAGGTGGTCTTATTCTGAAACCTATTCGATACCCCTGAGAGACAATATTCTGAATCCAATGATTCTGAATGGAACCTGCCCAAACGTCTTGAAATAATTTCAATCTGCCCCCCACCAGTAGAACTGGATTGAGGGCCGCCCTTTCATGCAGTCTTGGGGGCTTGGCTTTGGGTTCTTATAAGGTTTGGTTATTCCAACTCGATGGCTTCCAATTGGGAAGGAGTGGTTTTCTGTTCTCTACTCTGACGAAAGGAAAGAAAAAGCTTTAGATTTACCCCTAGATTTTTTTATCTTGGGGCAAAAAAAACTCCATTCCCTCCAGTAATAGTGGGAATAATAGAATCCAACTGAGAACCAAACAAATTATTACCCTGGAATGATAGAGATAGTAACCTAGATTTAGATACCATGTCAGCATTCCATGATTTGAGTCATAAAGCTCTTCTAGCTAAAATAGCCAAAGACAAATTTAACATCAATCTTGATGATATCAAAAATAGCATCACAGATAAAACGATTAGCATGTTGAAGCAAATGAACAATGCTATATAAATCAGAATCTTTTTCCCGTTGTGCTAAACAATCCAACCAAAAAGTTGATGCAGCCGCAACATCAGCCATAGAAATGGCAGGTCTGAAAATATAGCCAGAATGTAAATAAGCTTTCCATAGATAAGATTACATTTTCCTATCTAAAGGATCTTTAAAAAAAGTACTATCTTCCATAGGAATAGTAGTATGCTTGGCAAGAGTAGAAATAGCCCCATCGACCTTAGGGACTTTTTCCCAAAACTCTAATTTAGCCACTGGCAAAGGATACAAATTTTTAAACCTCGAAGAAGGAACAAAAGAAGTACCAGGCTTAGACCATTCCTTAGCAATAACATCAGAAATGGCATCCGGGACAGGGAAAACCTCAGGAGTAATCACAGGAGGTTTATAGACAGAATTTAAACGTTTACTGGATTTGTTATCAAGAGGACCAGACTCCTCAATATCCAAAGTAATCAACACTTCTTTAAAAAAAGAACAAATATACTCAATCTTAAAAAGATAAGTTGATTTATCAATGTCAATGTCTGAAGTAGGATCTTCTGAGTCAGAGAGATCCTCATCAGAGGTGGATATATCAGTATGTTGTCGGTCATTACAAAATTCATCAGTATTATGCGAAGTTTAAAAAGACCTTTTACGTTTATTAGAAGGCAGAATAGCAGACATAGCCTTCTGTATTGCATCAGCAATATAATTTTTCATATCAACAGGGATATCATGTACATTAGATGTTGAGAGAACAACAGGTGCTGTACTAGTACTAATAGAAACATTTTCGGCATGCAAAAGCTTATCATGACAACTGTTACGTACTACAGCCGGAGATTAGTCTCCGCTAGCTTACAAAAGATACACTTAGCTTTGGTAGAACTGTGTTCAGGCAGCATGGTTCCTACAGCAGCTTCTGAGACAGGATCAGATTGAGACATCTTGTAAAATGTAAAAGAAAAAATAACATTTAAACAAAAATATCTTATTTCCTTATATAGCAGTTTCAGGAATGGAAAAAATGCAAATGCTAAAGTAGGCAAAAAATAGCATAGCCCTCTGAGCATAAAGAAGGCAAGGAGCATATAGGAAGTGGGGTAAAATAAAACCAAATTATTTTGGCGCCAAGTATGACGCAAAAGGAAGTATACTTTTTTTTTTGTAAAACTCAGTTGTGGGTGTGGTGGGAGGTGTATTTATAGGTATTTTGAGGTTTGGGAAACTTTGCCCCTCCTGGTAGGAATGTATATCCCATACATCACTAGCTCATGGACTCTTGCCAATTACATGAAAGAAACATAATTTATGTAAGAACTTACCTGATAAATTCATTTCTTTCATAATGGCAAGAGTCCATGAGACCCACCCTATTTTTTGTGGTTATGATTTTTTTGTATAAAGCACATTATTTTTTCCAGTTCCTCTTTTTTGTATGCTTTTTACTCCCTTTTTTACACCTCACTTCTTGGCTATACGTTAAACTGAAGTATGAGTGAGGTGGGAGGTGTATTTATAGGCATTTTGAGGTTTGGGAAACTTTGCCCCCTCCAGGTAGGAATATATATCCCATATGTCACTAGCTCATGGACTCTTGCCACTATGAAATAAATGAATTTATCAGGTAAGTTCTTACATGAATTATGTTTTTTTACAATAGTGATAGTCCACAAGACCCATCCTTGTTTTTTTCTGTAAAGTTGACAGCAGTACTGGTTTGCACTTACCCTGTTTTATATTTCCTACTTTTCTAAATTTCTCCTCTTAGCCATAAATATAAACTGAGGGATTATGGAAAAGGTGGAGGGATTAATAATTCGTATGGTGTGAGTTTTGTCTTCAATCATCTGAAACTGAGTCTGGCCAGACTTCTGCAGACGACAGGCAAGCTCTGACTGGAACACAAAGTCATAAAACATGCATAGAAATATTATTTGCCAAAACACCTTTGGGTGCACATCTTTGGATCCATGTCTTGCTCAATCTTAAATTGTATATCTGATAAGACACCTTTCTGTAAATCCACTGAATAACACTTTGAGACATAACCAAGATGCCAAAGCCAACATGGCATAATCTAGAGATTAATAAACCATTAAATCTTCATAAACTGTGGATTCCATTCCTTTGCCAGTCCTCCAGTCCGGTAATAATGGAATGTACTTATGTAGGTGATCAACAAAGTCAGCATTAGGCTGCATCATAATATTAATTTGCCTATATGCAGGGATAGTATAGTGTTACAGCTTTCTTTTCTACAGCCTAAAGTAAGGTAGAATACAGAAAATGTATTTTTTTAACTGCAGATGCATAGCAAAAAACTATAAACCTATTCTTTAGACAGTATTATAGGAAGACTACTTGGGCCTTCTGATCCGTTATCTGTAGTCCAACTCTATGTTTCTACAAATCGTTAACATTTTAAATCATGTTTTGCAGCAAGTAATGCACAACACCATTCAACTTTAGTTTTATTAAAGTGTTTCATTTTCTCTAGTACCTTACAGAGGTATTTTGCCCTCGAAACCATGAAGACAGTATAAGACAGGCGAAGAATAAAACAATCCTGGTCAGATTTGTAGGCTTCATGAGATTTATTTATGCAAGATGTATTGGAATCTCTAAAACAAGCATTTAAATACATGATACAAATTGTTTCCCATGCCTTCTTTGCTATAATGTAAAATTTGGCAACTTAAGTGCAGAAAAGCATGTTGTTTTCTTACCAGTGGGATAGGGCAGCTGATACTGGCCAGGCAACAAAGAGTAGCCAAGATGATGATGGTGGTGGTGTGTAGACATTAGCCTCTGGGAGGGGGAAGTGCGTGGTCTTTCGGAGCTTCTATCCCCTCTTTCAGGGGCCCCCATACTGCTGCAACCTGCTCCTGTTGATCCACTAGGTAAATTACATCCTCCCCGATCCCGTTCCTGTGGAGACTTATCTATAATCTGTAAATGAAAAGAAAAAAAATAATCATGCGGCATAAACACACATTTGTCAGTTTTGCTTACTTAACAGTAAGTAACATTTACTAATTCCATGGCTTTACCACAAATTACTCGTATTTTACTTATTGCAGGACTACCACAGATTATATATTTCAATGCTTCACTGAAGATTGTTTTCTTTCCTAAGATATGGAGAGTCCACAATGTCATTAAATTACTAGTGGGAATATCACTCCTGGCCAGCAGGAGGAGGCAAAGAGCACCACAGCAAAGCTGTTTTAAATATCTCTTCCCCTACCCATAATCCCCAGTCATTCTCTTTGCATCTGTCAATGGAGGAGGTGAAGTTTGGTGTCTGAAGAAATGAATTCCTTTTTCGGGTACTTTTCCCTGCAAGCAAGGATTTGGGTTTAGCTGAGCCCACGTCAATATCTTCAGTAGAGTAGTGGTGGCTTTTAAGCAGTTAGGAAGTTGTGAGATAGTCCTTGCTTTGTTTCCTAACACATTGCTGCCCATGGTACAGAAAGTCAGAGTTGGTTACTCTGTTCTTTCTTTTGCTACAGGTCTCTGTAAGGAGTATGTGTCCCTTCACGCATTGTGAGCTGTCATCCTGCCGGACAGCTAGACTGCAGGTAAGTGCTTTTGTCTTCTAGGCCTTGGAGACTTGCACTTCTCATATGCAGTAGATGGGGACATTTTTAAAATCCTTTATACAGGATTTTCTTTGGCAGTGGGCAGGCACATTATGTATGTTGAGACTAGGGGTTAATCTTCCCTTTATTGGAAAGTTTTTCCTCTTTGGGCTAATTTTGTTGAAATATTTTATTAGTATGTGTGTGGCTTATGTTTTATACAGGGATTTATGTATAAAACTTAAACATTGGTAGTTGGTTTTCTTTGCTTGCTTAGCTAGAACAGGCTAACTGGCAAACTGCTTGAGTTTGAAACCAGCTGCAGCTACTTGCATCTTATATTCTAGGCAGAGGGAAACATGCGCCTTTCACTTGTTGCGTAGTTTCCTCTCTCTGCTGGTCATGTGACTTCTCTCTGTTGTCGGATATTAACGGAGCAGAGCGGAGTCATTGAATTTCAGTCTCTTCAGTGAAGATCTACTATATGATCATTTTAGAGACTTCTGGCTGTCAAATTGTGGTATTAAAAATTCTTAAAGTGACAGTGTATTTAAAAAAAAAAAATCTACAATTTGGGTATTTTTTTAAATTTAGTATTATGGATATGGACCAAGACTCTGTTTTTTGACAAATGCTTGTTATACCTAGAGGCATACATTGTTTTGCCTATGCAATTCTGTGCTGCATGCTTAGCTAGAACACTTCAATTTAAAGATAAATTGTTGCCCTCTAAGCCCAATGTCTCTCAGGATGATGCTATTCAGGCAATGCCACAGCTATCTCCTCAAACGTCCCAAGCATCTATGGCGTCACATACAGTGCCCTGCAGTTCCTCCCAGCTTCCTGGAGGAGTTTATTTGCCTGCAGATTTAGCTGCACAGGTATCTTCTGCGGTATCTGCGGCATTATCTCCTATGCTGGGAAAACGCAAAAGGAAAATGAGACATTCAGATAGTAAGGTTTCTGTTCCATCTACTGCTACGCAGGTTGTCCTCCCTCATAAGTCTGATGAGGAGGATACGCCGGTAACCTCTGAGGGTGAAATCTCAGATTCGGACAGTATTATTCCTTCATCTGATACTGAAGAAGTAAACTTCAGATTTAAGCTTGAACACCTTTGTGTACTGTTAAAGGAGGTAATGGCTACTTTGGACGACTCCGATACTTCTCTCGTTGTCAACCCTAAGAAGTCTAGTAAACTTAATAAATACTATGATGTTCCTTCCTCTGTGGAAGTTTTTCCTGTCCCAGACCGTGTGACGGAGATTATTTCACAGGAATGGGAGAAGCCAGGGATTCCTTTCTCCCCGTCTCCAGTATTTAAAAAGATGTTTCCTGTTGCTGACTCCATTAAAGATTCTTGGCGTACGAAGCCTAAAGTAGAAGAGGCTATTTCTACTCTGGCTAAGAGAACTACGGTCCATTATTTCTGATGCTAACATGCAAGTTATTAGACTGGGAGACAAAATGTCTGGCTTCACTCTCCTAGCCCGCAGGGCATTAAGGCTAAAATCGTGGTCAGCTGTTTCCTCTAAGTCCAAGCTTCTGACGCTTCCTTACAAGGGGAAGACCTTGTTCGGACCTGCTCTGGCAGAAATAATTTCTGATATTACTGGTGGAAAAGGGTCTTTTCTACCGCAAGACAAGAAGAACAGACACAAAGGACGTCAAAGTAATTTTCGTTCCTTTCGTAACTTCAAAGGTCAAAAGTCTTTCTCTCTCTCTTCCAAGCAGGAGCAGTCCAAGTCTTCTTGGAAGCCCAATCAGTCTTGGATTAAGGGGAAGCAATCAAAGAAACCCTCAGCTGAGTCTAAGTCAGCATGAAGGGTCGTCCCCCGGTCCAGATTCGGATCAAGTGGGGGGCAGACTTTCCCTATTTTGTCAAACGTGGAGATGAGATGTCCCAGATCCTTAGGCTGTGGACAAAGTATCTCAGGGTTACAAAATGGAATTCAAAACTTTCCCTCCCAGGGGCAGATTCCACCTCTCAAGATTATCTACAGACCAGGTAAAAAAAAGAGGCATTCTTGAACTGCGTTCAGGAGCTTTCCTCCTTGGGAGTGATTGTTCCAGTTCCAGCAAGGGAACAGGGTCAAAGATTCTATTCAAATCTGTTTGTGGTTCCCAAAAAAGAGGATACTTTTCGACCCATTTTATACCTAAAGTGCCTCAACAAGTTTCTCAGGGTACCATCCTTCAAAATGGAAACCATTCGTTCCATTCTTCCTTTGGTCCAAGAGGGTCAAGTTCATGCCGACCATAGACCTGAAGGACGCGTATCTTCATGTTCCCATCCACAGGGATCATCACAAATCCCTGAGATTCACCTTTCTAGACAAACACTTTCAGTTTGTGGCTCTTCCGTTTGGCCTTGCCACAGTTTCCAGAATTTTTTTTAAAGGTTCTGGGGGCTCTCTTGGCAGTTATCAGGTCTCGGGGAATTGCAGTGGCACCATACCTGGATGACATATTGGTTCAGGCGTCATCTTTTCAACAAGCAAACTCTCTTACAGAGATCTTGTTGTCTTTTCTATGTTCCCACGGTTGGAAAGTGAATTTGGAAAAGAGTTCACTTGTTCCTGCTACAAGGGTGGTTGTCTTAGAGACCATAATAGATTCCATCTATCTATGAAAAGGTTTCTGACGGAGGTCAGAAAATCCAAAATTCTCTCCTCGTCCCTCTCTTCAGTCTACTGTTCGGTCATCAGTGGCTCAATGTATGGAGGTAATTGGTCTGATTGTCGCTTCCATGGACATCATTCCCTTGGCTCGATTCCATTTGAGAGCTCTGCAATTATGCATGCTCAGACAAAGGAACGGAGACCACTTGGATCTGTCTCAGAGGATAGATCTAGACCAGTCAACAAGAGACTCTCTCCAGTGGTGGCTTTCTCAGGACCATCTCTCTCAGGGCACATGCTTCCGGAGACCTTCCTGAGTGATTGTGACCACGGACGCCAGTCTGCTATGCTGGGGAGCAGTCTGGGACTTGTTAAAGGCGCAGGGACTATGAACTCGGGAGGAGTCTGCTCTCCCCATAAACATCTTGGAGTTGAGAGTGATTTACAATGCTCTGATGACTTAGACTCAATTGTCTTTAGCCCGGTTTATCAGGTTTCAGTCGGACAACATGACCTCAGTGGCTTACATCAACCACCAGGGAGAACTCGGAGTTCCTTAGCCATGAAGGAGGTGGCACAGATTATTCAGTGGGCCGAAGCACACAATTGTTGTCTATCTGCCATCCACATTCCTGGAGTAGACAACTTGGAAGCAGATTTCCTGAGCAGACAGACATTTCATCCCGGGGAGTGGGCTCTCCATCCGGAGGTGTTCTCCAGGTTAACCCTCAAATGGGGGGTGCCGGAGTTGGATCTGATGGCATCTCGCCAGATCGCCAAGATTCCAAGGTACGGTTCAAGGTCAAGAGATCCTCAGTTCGCTCTGATAGATGCTCTGGCGGTTCCTTGGGATTTCGGTCTAGCATACCTGTTTCCTCCATTTGCGCTCCTTCTACAAGTTTTTGCTTGTATCAAACAAGAGAAAGCATCGGTAATTCTAATAGCTCCTGCATGGTCTCGCAGGATCTGGTATGCAGACCTAGTAAAGATGTCTTCTCGGCCGCCTTGGAGGTTGCCTCTGAGGAAGGACCTTCTAACTTAGGATCCATTCCTCAATCCAAATCTCGTTTCTCTGAAGCTGACAGCTTGGAGATTGAACGCTTAGTTCTGTCTAAGCGTGGATTTTCTGAGTCGATCATTGAGACCATGATCCAGGCTCGCAAGCCTGTTACTCGAAAAATGTAACATAAGGTATGGCATAAATACCTTTATTGGTGTGAATCTAAGGGCTACTCTTGGAGTAGGGTCAGGAATCCTAGAATTTTGTATTTTCTCCAGAAAGGTCTGGAGAAAGGGTTGTCAGTCAGTTCTCTAAAAGGTCAGATTTCTGCATGATCTATTTTGTTACATGAGCTTCTGGCGGATGTGCCAGATGTTCAATCTTTTTGTTGGGCCCTGGTCAGAATCAGGCCTGTGTTTAAACCTGTTGCTCCTCCTTGGAGCCTTAATGTTGTTTTGCAACAGGTTCCGTTTGAGGCAATGCATTCCATAGATATAAGTTGCTATCTTGGAAGGTTTTGTTTCTTATTGCTATCTCTTCTGCTCGGAGAGTTTCGGAAATCTCGGCTTTGCAGTGCGATTCGCCTTACCTTATCTTTCATGCACATAAGGCGGTTCTTCATAGTAAATTGGGGTTTCTTCCTAAAGTGGTTTCGGAAAGAAATATTAATCAGGAAATTGTTGTTCCTTCTTTCTGTCCCAATCCTTCTTATAAAGAACGTCTGTTGCTCAACTTCGATGTTGTGCGTGCTCTAAAATTCTACCTACAGACGACTAAGGATGTCTTCTGCCCTGTTTGTTTGTTTCTCTGGAAAGCGTAAGGGTCAAAAGGCTACTTCTACTTCTCTTTCCCTCTGGTTGAAAAGTATGATTTGTTTTGCTTATGAGACTGCTGGACATCAGCCTCCTGAGATAATTACAGCTCATTCCACTGGGCTGTCTCCTCTTCTTGGGCTTTCAAAGATGAAGCTTCTGTGGAAGAACTTTGCAAGGCTGCAACTTGGTCCTCTCTGCATACTTTTCCAAATTTGATACTTTTGCCTCGGCTAAGGCCTCTTTTGGGAGAAAGGTTCTTCAAGCGGTGGTGCCTTCTGTTTAGGTCTGCCTGTCTTGTTCTCCCTCCCTCTGTTCATTCTGTGTCCTCTAGCTTGGGTATTGGTTCCCATTAGTAATTGAATGACGTTGTGGACTCCATATCTTAGGAAAGAAATTTTTTTTGCTTACCTGATAAATGTATTTATTTCCCGATATGGAGAGTCCACAACCCCACCCTTTATTAAGACAGTTATTTTTGACTAAACCTCAGGCACCTCTACACCTCTGTTATTCTTTTTCCATTTCCCTTTGGTCGTATGACTGGGGATAATGGGTAGAGGAGTGACACTTAACAGCTTTGCTGTCGTGCTCTTTGCTTCCTCCTGCTGGCCAGAAGTGATATTCCCAATAGTAATTGAATGACGTTGTGGACTCTC